>NC_056739.1:1922305837-1922432093 GCF_019279795.1 Protopterus annectens | reverse complement strand
TCCATAATAAAATGCAAATGTTGTACGAAATTAATAAATGCTTCAAGCACAACCTGTTAAGAAATTTTCAGTATTGATTTTCACATCTTAATATGACTTTTCACCCATGTTACCTTATATTAAGTGTTTCATTTTACAGACAATGCTGAAATATTGCCTACAGACAGTTGGGTCCCGTTTTATAGACACTGTATTAACAAGGCATTAAGAATTCATTGAACTGCATGTGTATTCCTCTCTCTTTAATTTCTTTCTTGCAGTACATCATTTTATTCACCATACACATGCTGGCCTTTATTACTATATTCTGTTTAAAATGTAGATGAGCATTCTGCCCCATGTTATACTGGGTTCAGTCAGTGACAGATACTTACAGCTAGATACTATTAATTGTTTCAACAAATTGCATGCATTGTGGAAAAACTTTGATCTGCATGCTGTTAACCAAAGGCAATGAGTCTGTGAACAATAGCAGATTTTCAGTTTTGTTGTGCCTTGGGGAATTACATACCCTGTACTTAACAAGTTCAAATGTACAGACTGTTTGGCTCCTATGTATTTGACCATACTGAAGGAGAGTGGAAAACGAAGGCGGAGCACCTTCTGATTGGTTCATAGGAGTAATGACATGTTAATTT
Organism: Protopterus annectens; assembly: GCF_019279795.1. Taxonomy (NCBI): domain Eukaryota; kingdom Metazoa; phylum Chordata; order Ceratodontiformes; family Protopteridae; genus Protopterus; species Protopterus annectens. The sequence continues at coordinate 1,922,431,455 of NC_056739.1, read as the reverse complement.
CATAGGATACTATTCAGCGTGCCCACAAAGCCAAGAAATATTAAAGGGAGGTAATTGATGTCTGCATGTTGTGCAGACTGGTCACTGCCAAGACTTTCAGAATGGCAAAACCTTTAATGATCTCCTAAAGGCAAAGTAAGTAGCAAGATCCAACTTATGCTAATTGAAGTTAGGACAAGAACTTGGCACTTGGTTCAGTCTCTGCTCCACTTGTGGGCTCAAGTCTGCCAAAACTAATCATGCACAAAGACTGTATTATTAATTTGCAACAGTACCCTATCTATTCAAACAGTAGAGCTTCTCCAGACACCGTGCATATGCTATCCTCATCAAGAGTGAATACTGGAAATTAGTTTTAATGAACAATAAGCATTATTACGGTATTAATTTCATAATTTTCTGGGTCTGTTTTTATGTGGAATAGAATGAGATCCAGATATGGTACATTATCAGAAAACACTGACCTTGAGAAAGCAATGGACTCTGTAAAGTTTTTCTGTTATGGTAATTAAACAATATATAGATCAAAACAAGAATAAAGCAGCACACATTTCATAATCTCACCACATTTAATATGCAAAGAAAACAGAACTCAACAGAAAACATAAAAAATATACATCAGAATAAAATACATTTCACAAGATAGAATCACATGATATTGCAGGAAAATATGTTCTCTCTTCTGGAAAACAATACTATTGCCAATGGGAAAAAAATAACAAAAGTAGAGCAAGCATAGCATGCAGCTGTAGTATTGATGAGCTAGGGAGGTAGGGTGGGGGGTAAAGGTAAAGGGGCCACAGTAGCTCATACTGTGTATACTACACATCATGTTCTTTTTTATGAGCTGCCACAATGTAACTGTTCCACTCTCTATCTTGTTTATGAACTGCCACAATGTAACTGTTCCACTCTCTATCTTCTTTATGAACTGCCACAATGTAACTGTTCCACTCTCTATCTTGTTTATGAACTGCCACAATGTAACTGTTCCACTCTCTATCTTGTTTATGAACTGCCACAATGTAACTGTTCAACTCTCTATCTTGTTTATGAACTGCCACAATGTACCTGTTCCACTCTCTACTTTCCTACAATGAGCACCAGTTTCTGCCTTCTAAATAATACATTGTAGGGGGAGACATATTGCATGTTACTTAATACTATACCTGTAATCCAGGAATGTCTGACAGAATGTGCTTCCTGGCTTGGTCCAATAAACAGGTGAGAGAACATGCATTGACAGGGTGGAATAGTTGATAACTACCAAGTAAAAGTTGCCAGAAGAGATGGAAATGCTGTTTTGCCAGAAGACTGAACTAGATTTCTACCACTCATTCTGTCCAAAGGAAACACAAACCAAGAAAAACAAATATAAGGTATCCAGACAACCACTCAGCAGGTACTCGTAATGACAGTTTATTGGGTTCTCAATAAAACCACACTCAAAACACGATAGTCCACAGATTAAGTGCTTTCATCGGAATAACCAACTTCATCAGAATACACATAATACAACTCAAAGCATTTAAATACCCTCCCAAAAGGATTTAAATTCTTTGAGTTGTATTATGTGTAAATCTGTGGACTAACTTTTATTGAGAACCCAATAAAAATAAATACGTAGTATTACCTGCTGAGTGGTTGTCTGGATACCTTATATTTGTATTTCTACCACTCAGGAAAGAGATTTGCCTTCAAACAACAGACGTTTAATCTAATTTCTCCTTTTCTCTTATTACTGAAGGTGATATTGCATTGACACTCCACAGATAAAGACAATGTGGAAAGCACATACATCAGTAGCCATAAATGACACTCTTGTCCTATATCTTAGCTTATCATTTTAACTCTCTGTATTTTTGCTATCTATTTTCCAATAAATGCCATGGAGTAAGGCTGAAAATATGCCCAAATGAAACACGACTATATTCGTACTATTTACTACTCTATATTTAAAGGATACATTACACTAATGAAACCTACGTAGATTATACAACTACTTTAATACACCTATCTGTATATTTGGTCATGCATATCCATGTTTACAGCTGTCCCCTTGCTAAGGCTTGTATATAATATATTTCATTTTAACAAAGTATTGTTGTTGTATCCATGTTAATGTATTACATCAGTGTGATTGTACTACTGGGAATGTATTCTTTTATTTTTGATATGTTTTTATGTAATGTGAGCCAGTTCAATATACTATTGTTTTTAATTTTCTATTACAGCACTGTCAAAGATGACACCATTGTTTAATTTACCTGTGTTAATTTACATTGCCAATGAAGCTTTTCTCCCCATGTCTCCAGTGAAAAGAGGTTCTAAACTCATTCATTCTTTCCCAGTCAACAAATGATAACCAAATAATAAATAAATCTAAGCTGTGTGACGCAGGTCAGAATATTAACATTAGGACCAGGGAATGGGATATAGAATAGGGAGTGTGGGATATTTTGAATTATGCAGTGGTTAGACATATGAAAGTAAAATAAAGCAACTCCTTAAGGGATGCTTTAAATTTAATTTAATTTAAAAGAAGAAAATCAGAACATATTTCAAAATTGGGTTAACTAATTATCAGCTGATATCTATCTATCTTTCTGTCTATATATATATATATATATATATATATACACACACACACACACACACACACACACACACACACACACACAATAACTCAATAATTTATATGTATACACCTATGCACTTAAAGAGGACAAACACATGCAGGTATATATATATATATATATATATATATATGATTACCAACATGGGAAATCAATGCTCCATACCTATGGTCACCCCCTCGTTAGTCAGGTCTGACCATAAGCTAATCACCCTTAACATCCACATCCCACCCCACCCCCAGTAAAGAAATCACCATAAAAAACTTCTCCAAAGCCAACTTCATGCTACTCAAGTCAGAAGTGACAAACTTTATAACACCCATGCAGACGGGAACTGAAAGTTCAACTGCTGAATCCTACCCTAAGGCACTGTACGAGAACATCCACTCATGCATGAATCGTGCCATCCCAAATAGAACCAAAATGCTCTCATCCAAAAAAAGGAAGCCAATCTGGTGCTCCCCTGCCATAAACAAACTTTACAACAAAAGGAAGAAACTTTTGCAGAAAAGAGGAAAATCCCAGGATGCAAAACTCCTTACTAGCCTCAGTAAGAAACTGAGATGCCTCATAAAATCCTCCAAAGCTAGTTACGAAAATAAAATTGCCAAAGATTCCAAAGACAACCACAAAGCATTCTATAACTATGTCAATAATCTAAATGGCAATGCTCAGATCTGCTCTGAGCTAAAACAGAATGGCATTAAATATACTGATCCAAAGGATATTGCCAATACCCTGGCAGATCGATTCAGTGCCAACTTCACCCTAAATGGCCCATCTCAATACCGAAGATTGCCAAATTCCAGTAATAACGGCCACACAGGTACAAAACTCTCTAAAGCCAAGAATACAGCATCCATGGGACCAGATGACATCCCGGCTGTGTACTACATGAACTACAATATGAACTGGCACCTCACCTAAGTGTCATGTTTAATCATAGTCTCACCTCAGGTTTCGTGCCCACTGAGTGGCAGAGCTACAGTTATCCCAATCACAAGGGGATCCACCTTGGATCCCGAAACTACCGTCCCATCAGTCTGACAAGCCTTATCTGCAAGGCCATGGAGATTATCATGGAACTTATAAACAAAGACATTGGCAACCTTCAAACACTGGACCCCACCCAGTTTGGGTTTGTGAAGGGCCGATCTTGTCTCCTGAACCTGATTAACTTCTTTGAATCAGTCTCCAGAGCCATGGACAAGGGTAAGGTGGTCCACACAGCCTATCTAGACCTTGCCAAGGCCTTTGACACCATCCCCACTCTGGAATCATAGATAAACTTACTAAGTTGGGCATTAATCCCTATGTCACCCAATGGGTTGCTAAATGGCTTACTGATAGAACCCACACTGTAAAAGTAGCACTCCAAATCCAGCTCCAGACAAGTGACAAGTGGAGTACCTCAGGGTTCAGTCCTGGGGCGCTCTTGTTTGGCATCTACTTCTCTGAAGTACAGGTCAACACTAAGGGACTCTCTAACAAAGTTTGCAGATGACTGCAAACTGGGAGCCATTATTGAATCCCCAAATGATGTGGATACTCTACAAAAGGGCCTTACAGAAACAGATGCTTGGTGCCAGAGCCATGGGCTCAAGCTCAATGCCAAGAAATGTATTGTTATCCCCTTTGGGAAAAACATGTATCCATGAATTACCATATAGGTGGCAGTACACTAAACGCAGAAAGTGTGATAAGAGACTTAGGGACACAGGTGGACAGTGGTCTCACCTTCGATAACCACATCGCCACAACAGTCAGGAAATTCTTCTATGTGGCACACCTCATCACAAAGGGCTTTTCATCAAGAAAAAAAGGAGGTCATTGTCCCACTGTACTCATCCCTCATTAGACCCATTATAGAATGCAACGCCCCATTTGGTATGTACCTATCAAGACATCTGCAACAACTGGAAAGGCCTCAGAAATACCTCACTAAAAGAATCACAGGCCTAAAGCAGATGTCCTACGCTGACAACCTTAAAAAACTCCAGCTATACTCTGTGATATCGTCTACTCAGAGGCGATCTCTGCTTAACATACAAGGCCATGTCAAACCCAGAGCTGTTGGACATGCTACACTTAAAGAAATCCCAATCCCTCAGAGCTACACACTCCAGGGATCTAAACCTTGTCATCACAATAAACAAAACATGCTGGAGGGATAGGTTCCTGACCCAGAGACTCCCCAGACTCTGGAATAGATTGCCCATACATGTCAAGCAGAGTGCCTCTTTGGACCTCTTCAAGAGGAACCTTGACGATTGGATGGGAGAAAGGAAATTCACCCCAGGGATCACGCCAGTCGCCCTGCTAGACAGGGGTCCAGGAAAGTAAATAATGTGGGAAGAAATAGCCAGGGAATTGTTATGGCTAGGCTTGTATAGGCCCTAGGGCTGATAGCCTAGTACCAACCTATGAACCTATGAACCCATATATATATATATATATATATATATATATATATATATATATATATATATATATATATAGACACACTTTATAAGCTAAAAGTTACAAAACTTCAAGCGTGTAAAGTAGTCCAAGCTTGTCCAATGAAAAACAAAGTATTTGGTTCTGAAACAGCAAGCATAAATAAGAAACCAGTTCAGTAGTGGTCGTTAGCTAACTATATGAATATATATTGAGAAAGAAAAAGATGAAACCAGGACTCATAAAAAAAGCAGAGATCCATACAGCAAGAAATTACTGGGCTAATATTTAGAGCAGTGAGCAAACCCACACTTTACAAGCAAATGATGCATAATTATTCGAATCCATTTGAAAGTATTGAATGGCCAAATTGTTGAATCCGGTATGGTCAAGACCATGTGATCGACATTTCAGTCCATTGACAAAAAATCCAAATCCAAAGAACACCCATAAACAACAGAAACAATGCTTTTGCATGGGGACAAGCTGCCTTCACCCACCTCCCCTGCTAATTATGTATACCATCTCTAAGACGGTACTTACAGTGGGGAAAAGAGCAAATTCCTTGATCCCCACTGTACTGTGATTTTATTCAGAATGGTTTAACAGACGGAATTGTCAATTATATGGTCTCAACCATATGGGTTTCAATAATTCTGCCATTCAATACTTTGAAATTGACCCGATTATTCTTGTCTTCAGAACACACTTGTTATTAACACAGTAAATGGCCATAAAGATGATACATAACATGTAGACATATTACTGCAATCCACTTGCTGTCTGACTAATGGCTGTTGCCATGAACAACCAGGTTTAAAAGTCAGATAATCATATCAGTGTGCATATCGTTTTACCTACAAGTGCAGCTTATGATATAGTATTATGGGATATGTAATAGAGAGGCAAAAGCTTTAGAGAGATAGACACAAATGCAGCAGGGCTAAAATATCCCCAACATATGATGAATTTGAATACAGCTACTAAGGACCCAAACCAGTCTATGAGTTGTGCTTTCAGTTTAAGGAGTAAAGCAAGGTAATAAAGATTAACAAGTTTATGCATTAATCATAATAAACCTTTTGAACATAATTCTTATTCAAGTAGTACCATAATATTCAACCATAACCCAATATTGTCTGCAGATGTGTGACTTTTGAGAAGCATAAGTAGCTTTATAGTTGGTCCTTTTCCACATAAAGATGAGAATAGTGTAGGCCAGTGTGTGTGTACTACTTCAAGAAGCTTTCTAGGGGCTTGCACAAGTGTATAAATACTGAGCACATTTGTGCCTGCCTGCTATTTTGTAGTAAGCTGTTGAGATCTAAGCATGTATGTCTGTGTAGTCTGTCAGTTAATCAGTTTGTTTATATTTTGTAAAGCTGCTATCCATCCTGATGGGTTTCTGTGTAATAAAGCATATAAACAAACTACCCTTCCTGTCCGTCATCTATACTACAGAGGGACGAGCGACATGGTGCCAGAAGTGGCATGCCTAAAAGGACATGTGGCCAGAAGGGATCCAGATTCTTCAGTTTGAGACAGACAGACAGACACTCAGTTAACACTGGAGGAGTACATAGGAATGAATCATCCCTACTGCATGTATAACTCACAAAACAGGTCAGAAACGAATTTCAGGTATCAAAACCTGCTCAACCTATTTCTTATTCACAAAATATCAAATGAGGCTTTCAGAATGCTCAAAACAAATTTCTAAGTAACAGATATATTTGATAATATGATATATTAACAGAAATGTTTGAAATAACTATGGAAAATGTATGAAATAAAGTCCATATCGCATAAAATGAATAAAATAAGGGAAACAACCACATTTTTTCACTAAGCACTACTTTTTCACATTAATCAAAGTTATTCAAGTTGTCTGAAGTGTTCATATGTTTGTGCAGTATTATAGTGCACTTATTTCGCAAAGTATAGCCATTACAGAGCATTTCACAAAGTACACTATTCGAAGAGTTTATTGCACATTTGAATGTTATTACAAGCTGCTGTGTGAGCTTGTTCATATATGATTACAAGTGGACCAGGACTGCATTGTGTTTTACCAGATTTTGAACATGACAGTGTTTGCGCAAGAGTAGAACATTTTCATACAGGCTGCATTTTTCTGATAAAGGTGATCACACAAAGGCATTTATTCTGCTTAATTTGGCTGGGTCAAAAGCAATAGAAAGGGAATGTTAATTTGTGTATGCACCTGCTATCTATAGAGGAGAGGGAGAAAACTGTCATATTGTTGTACTGGCTGAGTCAAGGGAGGATCATGAGTGCTTAAAATGTAAATTTAGAGAAATATGTAACCCCCAGATAAATGTTACAATGCAAAGGCACTTATTTTACACAAGAGATCAAAAGCCTAGTGAAACGTTTGCAGCATATATAACTGACTTGAGAAATACGGCTGATGCCTGCAGATTTGGTGATTTAAGAGATGAGTTGATAAAGGACAGATGTGTGTAGTATTAAAGATGATGCTGTGAGAAGGATTTTGCTTTGTGACAGTGATTTAACTTTGAATAAGGCCACTGAGATTTCTCAGGTATATGAGCTTACAGAAAAGCACACAAATATGCTTACAAATGAGAGGTGCATGCTTCCAGTAACTTCTAAAGCCTGTGTTGATAGTGTGCAGCATGTGGTTAACAGAAACAGGCCCAAGCACTTGGCTGCAACTGTAAACCCTGCAACACTCACAAGGAAACCCCATAGTAGCTTTCTAGCAAGTTCCAAGCTGTGTTCTACAAACTGCACAGTCTCAGTGAAGCACAAGAGTGAGTCAGCAAACAGGCATAAGGGTGAGGGTGAGTGCTTACCCAGTTTAATAGCCAGCTGTTGTAATTGTGGAGGAAGTCATGAGCCTAAAAGGAAAAAATGTTTAGCTTTCAGTCAGTAATGTCACAAGTCCAATAAATGGAATAATTTCAAAAGGTTTTATAAATCAAAAGGCACACAATATTTTATTAAAAGGGACAATTCAAAGAAACAAGTTGATCATTTAGAAGGTTGTGATGGTGAGTCACTTACTTTTTATGCTGATGGTGTGTCAGTGTTTCTTGAAACAGTCAATGCAGTAAACTTAGCAAAGAATGAAATATTTTGTACTGCTTGGATAAATGGAAAACTCACAGAGCTCAAAGTTGTATCAGGTTCAAAGTGCAATGTTATGTCTGCAGAAACATTTGCTAGAGTATGTGCAGGTGAAAGGCTTGATTTGGCAAAATGTGCGAAGCTTGTTGCTTATGGTGGTGAAGAGAATCAAACCGAAGGCTCGGTAGTACGTTTATGTTACTTTGCTGGAAAAGCTATGACTTGTTATTTTATGTGGTGAAAAGGCATGCCCACTCATTATTAAGGCTCAGAGACAGTTTGAAAATGGAACTGTTTTCATTTAATAAGGAAGTCCACCATGTTAGCTTAAAAGACCACTACTCTAATTTCAGCCAGTATGTTTTTCTTACCTATCCTGATCTTTTTGAAGACAAACTAGGCAAGCTTCCAGTTGTGTACTCCATGAAGTTAGACCCAGATGTCAGCCCAGTTGTCAGGCCAGCCCTGAAAGTTCCAGTATCTATGCAGAACAGAGTCAAAGCAGAGCTAGATAAAATGGTGCAACAAGGTGTAATTTGTCCAGTTGATGAACCAACTGAGTGGGTATCGTCCATGGTGGTAGCTCATAAGAAAATCTCAGATGATATCAAAATATATATCGATCCATGAGATTTGAACAAGGCACTGAAAACACGTCATCATCCAATGGGTACAGTCGAAGAAGTTGCAGCACTGATGCCAAATGCCAGTGTTTTTTCTGTCTTAGATGCAAAGAGTTCATTTTGGCAAATTTTGCTTGACAAGAAATCCTCATTGTTAACTGCATTTAGTACTCTGTTTGGCAGTTACAATTTTTGAGAATGCCATTTGGAATAAATTCTGCCTGTGAAGTCTTTCAACTGGCAATAGAGCAAATTTGTTCTGGATATCCTTGTGTTATTATAGTAGATGATATTCTAGTAGGAGGCAATGGTAAAGCTAAGCATGACAGAAACCTTGAGGACATTTTAGAAAGAGCTTGTGCAGTGAATCCTAAGCTGAATCCTCAGAAATGCAAGTTCCGGTTACAAGAAGTTACTTATGTTGGTCATTTATTTACCAGTTCAGGCTTACAACCAGACCCTTCCAAGCAAACAGCTATTCTTTTTTTTTCAAAACAGGTTTATTGTTTTAACATATAAGAGAAATATCATAACAATTTTATACAAGTAATTAAAAATAGGTATTATTATAATATTCAACAAAACAACTAAAGTATTTACAAAGACATCCACTACAATCAGATCAATTAATTAAACTAAAATACCGTGCTATTGAAATTAGAATTTTTTTAACAAATTTTGTAAATTATCCCATACAATATAACATGATGTTTTTCTAGTTGTTCTCATTCTAATTGTGCTTATTTCCATATGGCACATTATATTCATAACATTTTTAAATTCATTGAACGAAGGAGGTGTATCTGAAATCCAATTTCTAGTTATTATTTTCCTGGCCACTGCTAGGATAGACCATAACAAGGGAAGCTTAATCTTTTAACACATTGAGGTACAGGTGTGTTGAATAATATAAGTGACTTAGAAATAATGAAATTATCTGTAAAAAGAGCCTGTAAAAATTCATTAATTGACTTCCAGTATTCTTTCAACTTCATACAGTCATAAAACATATGAGCCCAGTCAGCATTAATTTCTACATTACATCTCTTACATAGATTATCTTTATTATTTATTTTATTCATCATCAAAGGTGTATAAAAAGATCTATGTAAAAATTTCCATGTATAAAGTCTCCAGACAATGGAAGATGTAGTTCTATAAGCAGATTCCAATATATATTGTTTATCTTGTTGAGTTGGTGGGTCCCCATTAACAGAGGTGAAATAATTCCAGTATGAATCTACACTGTAAAAAGTTTCTTGTCTGATAATTTTATGTATATATGAAAGTTTACCTTTATCAGAAACTTTATGCTGTAAATTTAATATCAAGTAATCAATCAGTTTTGGAATAGATTCTTTAACTGTTATAGACATTAGATCTATTCTATCAATGAGATGTTGTCTAAAGATCTGAACCTCTAACCAGCAAGTTTCTCTTAGATCAAATTCTTGTTTTAAGAAATCTAGATTTTTAACTTTATTATCAGATATCAGCTGATACCAGTACTTTAGATCATTATCTATAGCTAAATGAGCTCCTTCAGAAGTAGATGACATAAGCATACCCTGAGTATACATTATAGGGAATACAATAAAATTCCATTCCCTATACTTAGGGTGCATGAATATAAAATTACGATAACTAATAATAATATTTAATGGGTAACAAACCATATGTTTAGGTGTAATAGGTGAAGTACAAAATTCCTTTAGCAACCACAACATGGAGTTATTTACAATCATATTTTTATGTGTTAAGGAGATTTTCATGAAGTGCATACTAATTAGCTCCCAATAATCTTTCCATTTTGATATATGACTGATCTATTAATAAAGTAATAACTTTTATAATAGAAGAGATAATATATAAATTAAAGTCTGGAAAAGAAATATCCCTTGAGACCAGCTATTAGTATGTTTCTTTAATGCAATCCTAGGTCTATTAGGTGCCCATAAGAAATTTAACATTAGTGTATTCAGTTTCTTGATAATTATTTTTGTAGGTGAAAGTATTATTGATTGTATTAAGTATAAAATCTTGGGGAATATTATCATTTTAATAATTGTAAGTCTCTCCTCCATAGTAAAAACATATTATTCCAGGTATTAAAAAGATTTTGTATATTAAGAAAACAGGTATTATAGTTATTATATATAATAGATTTAATATCTTTAGATAGTATTATACCTAAATAAGTTAGCTGACCTGAATTGGGTACATATTTAGTAAAATCACTAATGAGAATATTTTTTCGTGTATATATAGGTAGTATTTTAGTTTTTTTCTTCATTGAATATTAAACCAGAAATACTTTTAAAATTCATCATTTTATCAAATAAAGACTGCATAGAAGAATTAGATCCTGCTGATGTAATTAGAACATCATCTGCAAAAGTTGAATTTTTGATGTTGTATTTTCGTCTATTTCAAAACCCTCTATGTCAGTACTGTTTCTAATCAAATTAGCCCAAGGCTCCATTACTAAAGTGAATAATAGTGGAGAAAGTGGACATCCTTGCTTTGTACCTTTAAGAATGGGTATTTTTTGTGAAACATATGTTCCTACCTTAATATAAGCCAGTGTTCCTTTGTATAAATGCTCAATTAAATTTACAAATGCATCAGAGAAGTTTGTGCATTTCAGTAAGGTAAACAGATAGTCCCAACTTACTGAATCAAATGCTGAACCTATATCAAGACTAATAAGTGTTAAATCTTTCTTTTTCCTATTTGCAAAATCAATTAATGTTAAAGTTCTTCTTATATTATCAAAAGTATTTCTATTTACAATGAAGCCCGTCTGATCTATATCTATAATGCTGGGGATGATTGTCTTCAATCTATCAGCAAAAATACTCATAAACATTTTATAATCAACATTAAGTAATGAGATGGGTCGATATAAAGAACATCTAGTTGGATCTTTATTAGGTTTTAAAATTGGTGAAATAAATGTATATTGCCAAGATGGGGGGGCTATTAACTCAGTTTGGGCCAAAATAAAAACCTTATGTATTAATGAATATGTAGTTTTAGAAATGATTTTATATATCTCTGGTATAATACCATCATTACCCGGTGCTTTGTTTGATTTAAGCTTATTTATTTGTGTAATAACTTCTGTATATGAAATACTCTTGTCCAATAGTTTAATCTGTTGTTTATTAAGCTTTTTATTCATGTTTGTGGTTATAAACTCCTTTATTTTATCTTTAGGTTCCATGTTAATGTTGTTATGGTTAATCTTGTGAAAGTGATTTCTAAATTCATCCAGTATTTCTGGTATACTAGAAACATTCTTCTTTTTCCTTAGAGAAAAGATTTCTTTGATATGGTTTTGTTTATTCAATCTTTTGTTTTATTTTTAAGTCTATGTAAGTATTTGGGGCTTATTGAATAAGACAAAACTTGTATTTCTCTAAAGTTATTTTAACTTTATGAGTTAAAATTTCTTTGTATTTCTCATTTAGTTTGTTTATTTCTTCAATAACTTTCTTGTCCATAATATTTTCTTTATTATTATGTTTATAAGAGTCTAATTTACTTTGAATATCTAACAATTCCTTATCCCAAGATTTCCTTTTATTATTATACCATCTGATACTTTGTCCATATAGATATGATTTTAAGGCATCCCAAACATAGACAATGGAGACTTCAGGAGTATTATTTATGTCTAGAAAATGTTGTACTTCTGAAAGTATATATTCTTTATAGTCTTTTAGCTGAGTTAAGTATGCTGGTATCCTTTTGATCTGAACATTATGAGTATTTTTTATCATGAATTCAAAAACAATTGAGTTATGATCAGATATAGGACATGAAATGATTTTGGAATTAATTAAATCTGTTACCATCTGTTAGAAATAAAGACCCTATCCATTTTTGAATAAGTTTTGTATCTGTTAGAAAAAAAGGTGTATGGTAATGATTTTGAATCTATCTGATTATTAATATCATTCAAATGATAAGAATTAGCAAAATCATTTAAATGTTTTGCATTAGATGTAATTCTTCTTTTCCTAATAGTGGTAGTATCACTTTCATGTAGTATACAATTAAAATCACCAGCTAAAATAATATCCCCTATAGAGAATGATATGATCTTATCAATATGATGTTTCACTGTATTAATACCAATTCCAGGTATCCAATATACATTAATTAAAGTGTAAGTCTTCCTATTAATTTGTATTGTAACCATACAAAACATTCCTTTGTCATCCTGAAAAGACTTAATGGTTTTAGGAATGGGCATACTTTTATTCCATAAAATAGCCACTCCTCTTTTTTTCTGAGTGTGCTCTGAACTAACCAATACTGTATACTTATTAGTGGCTAGTTTATCAATATCTTTTTACAAGAGATGGGTTTCTTGCAGGAAGACTAGATTGGCCTTGTGTAAATTAATGTATCTTATTAGGCTTGCCCTTTTACACGGATTATTCAATCCATTAATGTTTAAAGAAATTCCTTTTAAAGATGTCATTTGGCATTTTTAAAACTCAAGAATCTTATGATCGAAATAACAAATAACAAGATAAATAATGTTACATCTCCTCTTTTAGGTGTACCTTTAAATATAGCTGTATTTATTAAATCTCTTATGGGATTTTGTATAGGATTCAATTTTGTTTGTAGTGACAATGAGTGTACAAAATATATTGTGGATGTCAAAACTATATACATATAACAATGAACAAGTGAAAATAATGTAAGGATTAAACCTTGCATCCAGCCTGGAGTTGAAAACTCCAACTTAGAGTAGTATTTACTACTCAAGTTAACCCTACCCTAAGCAGCAGTACCTCAGCTACCACCTTATCAATTTAATACTAGTTATATTTAACTGAGGTTAACAGTTTTCAATTCAATTATCTATCAAGACAAAACTACACATTTGGTAAAACAGCATCATATAAACTAAAATAAACTTTTTTTTTTTTTAAAAACTGTTCATACTACTATATAGATCTATGTAATATATAACACTTGTATTCAAATAGCATTCAAATAATCTTGATGTTAGAAATCAAGAGGAGAGAAAATTAGGTTCTAACATTCATTTAAATCAAAACTTTGGCTAATATGATTCAGACATTACATATATTAAGATGCATCTATTTTCTGTCATGTGAATACTATTAACAGCTTCCAAAAAAAAAAATCTTGAATTGTTTGTATATGAGCATTTACTTAAACTCATTATTGTCAATAGAGTAAAATATTGTATTCATAAAATTATTATAAATCATATTGCATAGTTATGCAAATTCTCAGAAACACTTGCATTATTAAAAAAAAAAGCCATCACACACATACACACAGACACACACACACATACATACACACACACACACACACACACACACACACACACATATATATATATATATATATATATATATATATGATCTCACTGAGTTATGTCCTTGTTGAGCACTATCCTACTTGCTGTCCCTAGAATAAATCTGTCTGCTTTATAGAAAATAATGCACAGCAAACACATTTTAGTAACCAGATTTTACAATCATGCTAACCTACTGCTTTAAAATATATCACATGACATTTCTTCCAGAATAGAATTATAAAATTGTTTATGCTTGTCAATCAGATGAATTAAATGAATTATAATAAAGTATATGTTTGGAACAGAAGTTTTAACACAGATTATTATGCTGCTGTTAAGTAGATTTTCAAAAACATTTAAATAAATGTTTCATTTTCTATGCCTTCTAAAATAAGACATTTACTTACTACAAGAAACTACATCATTTAAACTCATTATAACTTACATTTTATGAATAGAGTATTTTTCCTGAATCTGTGGTGTGTCAGTATGATAACTAGGTCAGAGGTTATACTAACTGCTTTCAGTTTCTCTGTGAGAATTCTGTGAGTTGAAGCTTTTGAAGTAGTTCATGGACACTGTGCATGAGACAGCCCACATCCCAGATTGTCTCCCTTAACATTTTGGTGGGAAACTTATTAAAACTTGTGGCAAGCATTCATTTTGTCAATAGAGTAAAATATTGTATTCATAGAAATTATTATAAATCATATTGGATAGTTATGCAGATTCTCAGAAACACTTGCATTATTATATAAAAAAAAAGCCATCACACTTACACACACACATACACATACATACACACACACACACACACACACACACACACACACACACATATATATATATATATATATATATATATATATATATATATATATATATATATATATATATATATATATCTGATCTCACTGAGTTGTGTCTTTGTTGAGCACTATCCTACTTGCTGTCCCTAGAATAAATATGTCTGCTTTATACAAAATAATGCACAGCAAACACATTTTAGTAACCAGATTTTACAATCATTCTAATCTACTGCTTTAAAATATATCACATGACATTTCTTCCAGAATAGAGTTATAAGATTATTTATGCTTGTCAATCAGATGAATTAAATGAGTTATAGTAAAGTATATGTTTGGAACACAAATTTTTAACACAGATTATTATGCTGCTGTTAAGTAGATTTTCAAAAACATTTAAATAAATGTTTCATTTTCTATGCCTTCTAAAATAAGACATTTACTTACTACAAGAAACTACATCATTTAGACTCATTATAACTGGCATATTTTATGAATAGAGTATTTTTCCTGAATCTGTGGTGTGTCAGTGTGATAACTATGTCAAAGGTTATACTAACTGCTTTCAGTTTCTCTGTGAGAATTCTGTGAGTTGAAGCTTTTGAAGTAGTTCATGGATACTGTGCATGAGACAGCCCACATCTCAGATTGTCTCTCTTAACATTTTGGCGGGAAACTTATTAAAAACTAGTGACAAACATTCATTTAGTAGTGTAAATGCATGTAAACATGACAAAACCTTCACAATGTATTCCACAGACCATTACAGCCTCTTACTTCTTTTCAGAAAGAGAAACAAATTGAATCACAGCTTGCCATTAAATCTTCAGATATTTTGACTGGTTATGAAACAAAACATTATAACTGACATATTTTATGAATAGAGTATTTTCCTGAATCTGTGGTGTGTCAGTGTGATAACTATGTCAAAGGTTATACTAACTGCTTTCAGTTTCTCTGTGAGAATTCTGTGAGCTGAAGCTTCTGAAGTAACTCATGAACACTGTGCATGAGACAGCCCACATCTCAGATTGTCTCTCTTAACATTTTGGCAGGAAACTTATTAAAAACTAGTGACAAACATTCATTTAGCAGTGTAGATGCATCTAAACATGACAAAACCTTCACAATGTATTCCACAGATCATTACAGCCTCTATGTAAGTGAAATTAAGCCCAAAATTACCAACAAGCAATAAAACTCAACATTCTTCTCCCAGCTCAATTTTCATACAAATCCTATTATTCACTGTGCCCACACAATCAAAAGCATTTCTATATATTAATAAAGAAAAGAAAAAGAGAGTAGAAAATAAAAGGGAGTGAGGCAGAAATAAAAAAAAATGTAAGAGAAAGCTGTAAGAAGTATATACAATGGAATCTTACTTACTGTTTATATTAATAGAGTTAGAAATAAAACATATTATTTACTCTTATTTAGTTCTGATTATTATTAGTTAAAGCATAACAGATTATTTACAAACAGGCATAAGCAGTATAATCAAGAAAGTATAATTAGAAATAGCATTTGAAGAACTTATAAAAACTTTTACAAGGAATAAATATGTTATTATTCTATTAATGGTATTTTCATTACTGTTCTCTCCCTGCTCTCCCCCACCCTTTACCCACTACATAATCTAAATAGAATGTCATTGTTTAAACAAAGAAAATAATAAAAGGAGAAGGAAAAAAAGGTAAAGATAAAAAATGTATCAAATTACTAACCTTACTTCTTTTCAGAAAGAGAAACAAATTGAATCACAGCTTGCCATTAAATGTTCAGGTATTTTGACTGGTTATGAAACAAAACATTTCTTTGCACATAGAGAATAACTTTGATTAAATCATTTCCAAAATATTTGTGGCTTTCTGGAAATGCAGGAACTATATTCAAAAAGATTAATAATGAACTAAAATGATGAGAGAGAAAAAAAAACATATAACAAATCATTTGTTTTTTAGTCTCTTCTTCTTCTCTGAAGTCTTCCACGAAGCTTCAGTTGCCAATCTCTTTAATGAAGAACTAGCCCATTCCATTTCTTCTATTTTATCCAAAATCCTTTTTTCTTTGACAAACAGTAGAGCAGAGTCTAAATCATCGAAAACCTTATGACCATCAGGAAGGAAGATTTTAAGCTTGGCAGGAAACAGAAGGTATGTTTTAAACTGTGCTTTTTTAAGCTCCCTTATTAGTGGCAGAAAAACTTTTCTTTTAGCTATTACCATGGAAGAATAGTCATTGTCAAAACACACAGTTGTCTCATTAATCTTAACAGGAGCTTTAGCCCAAGCAGATTTAAGAACCATCTCTTTATCAAAAGATGATAGAAATCTAACTATAACTGATCTAGGATATTTTTGTTAGAGTTAGTATTAGCTATAGATCTATGTGCTCTTTCGATACCAAAAGAGAATGCTTCTGGTAAGTCTAAACTTTTAGGGAGCCAAGTTGTTAAAAAAGAAGTAATATTGTTACCTTCAATATTTTCTGGCAGTCCAAAAATCCTAATGTTATTGCGCCTAGATCTATTTTCCAGGTCATCCAGCTTTGTTTGTAAATGTGTATTTTGTTTCAGCAGAAACTCAATGTTGATTTCCTCTTCTTGGATTCTATTTTCCATGTCATTCACAGCTTCTTCTATGCCTGTCATCTGGTTCTTCTGTTGTTGCAGGTCTGTATGTAACAGGTCTATTTGTTTTGTAGTTTTTTCTATGAAGGTGTCTATTTTAGTATCCATTTTATCCATTTTATCAGTAAGTTGCTGGATTATAATTATCAGAGACTGAAGTTCTTTCTTGATGCTGGAGTCTTGAGAATTTGTCTTACTGGAACTCATTTCAGACTGATAAACTGACAGGAAAATTTCCACAGTGATTTCTGACAGGAATATTGTTAAGATTTCCTTTCTTTTTTAGATATAGTTCAAGAACTATATAAAACAAACGTATTTAGAAAGAAAATTACTTCAAAAATTAATTTTTTAAGTAATTAATTCCTGTCAGTGTAATGAAATTGGTGGAGCTGAAGAAATCTGCTGCAATCCTGTGTTCATCCTTGGCCACGCCCCCGCAAACAGCTATTCTTGAGATGCCAGACAATGTTCAAGCCCTTCAACATTTTCTTGGCATGATTAACTATCTAGGGAAGTTCATTTCAGATTTAAGCCAACTAGCATCATTGCTTTTTGAGCTGACAGGTAAAGATGTATCCTGGTCATGGTTGGAACAACACCAAAGTACATTTGATATCCTGAAACAGAGAATTGCCAGTCCACCAACTCTCAGATAGTATGATGTTCACAAATCAGTTATTCATTCCTGCGATGCTTTGAAATTTAGTCTTGGTGCAGTCATTCATCATCAGGGTCAACCTGTTGCCTATGCCTCCATATCTCTAAACCAAACTGAAGTGCAGTATGCTCAGACAGAAAAAGAACCCTTGATAATTGTGTTTTGATGTTCAAAGTTCCATGATTATATTTATGGTAGACCTATCCAGATCAAAACAGAACACCAACCTCTAGTCATTGTTTTGAGAAAGCATTGACTTTGAGGATGCATTCAGCTCCAGCCATATTGCAATGTGTGATGTTTAGATTGCAGAAGTACAATTTCAAACTTGTCTACATGAAAGGCAAACTTCTTTATCTTGCTGAAACTTTATCCAGATCACCCAGAAATACCACTGAAGAGCATGATAATGAGAATCTTGATTTTGAAGTCATGGAAGTGAGAAATTTTTCTTCTACACATCTTGATGAGCTTAGATATCACATAGCCTCAGATCCTGCTTTACAGAAGCTCAACCACTTTATCAATCAAGGATGATAATGGCAAAGTGATCTAATTTACCTCAAGAAATGCAACCTTATTTTCCTGACAGAGATGAGATTTTGTCTGATAATGCCATCATCATGAAAAGTCCAAAAGTAGTTTCCTCAAAGTCTTTGCAACCAGAGTATATTGCTATCTTGCATTGTGGCCACCCAGCAACCGATTCTACAAAAAGGAGGGTGAGAGGACTAGTGTTTTGGCCTTCCATGTCACAAGACATTAAGAAACTACCTTCATCTTGTTGTGTATGTAATAGCACAAAGACACATCAATAGAAGGAACCACTTCAGCTAAACTAGATTCCTGGACTACCATGGCCGAGTCTGCACAAAGTCATTTCTGACAATGGTACACAGTTTAATAGCCAGCAATTCAAAGGATTCGCCAAAAAGTGGGACTTTACTCATGTCACAAGTAGTCCTGAGCAGTCAAATAGTTTGGCAGAACATTCAATTCAAAATGTGAAACAGTTACTAGAGAAGTCAAAATGAGACAATAGTGATGTTTTCCTGAATCTCAGAAATTTTCCTCATGATAAACATCTTGGTTCACCTGCCCAGAGACTTTTGTCGAGACAAACCAGAACTACCTTACCAATCAGCAGTAGTCATTACTTCCAAGTGCTAAGAATAACACATTTGTGGAAGTCCATCTGTTAAAGAAATGTCTAGCCCAGATGTCTTATTATGATAAGTCCAGCAAACCACTCAATCCATTATGTGAAGGAGAGACAGTGAGAATGCAAACATGCAAAGGTTATGATTGGATTGGAGTCATGAAGAGTATTTGCCCAGAGCCTAGATCATACATTGTGGAATCACAAGGAGCAGAGTTTATGTGGAACTGGAAACATTTGATGCCGGTGTCCACGCCTGTACCACAGCAACTAGCCTATGAGAAAGACCCTTTATCTCAGAGTGAGTTGTCCAGCATTCCAATTCCTGACCACGTTCCAATAAATATCCCTGTTCCTGAGAGGAAGCCCAAAGTTTCTGATGCAAATTGCTCACCAAAGACTGTCCATGTTGCTAAATCCAATTCTGAATACTATGTTACTAGATCAGGTCGCATTTCCAGACCATGTTACAGATACACAGCAGTTTGGACATGAACATTGTGTTTGTTTCTAATGTCCATATTATTGCATGTCTCATTCTAATGGCATTTCATTAGAGACAATCTATTTAAGAGGGAGGATGTAGATCAGTGTGTTTGTACAACTTTAAGAAGCCTTCTAGGGTCTTGCACAAGTGTATAAATACTGAGCATATGCGAGCTTGGATGTCATTTTCTTGTAAGTTGTTGAGCTGTAAGCATGTATGTCTGTGTAGTCTGTCAGTTAATCAGTTTGTTTATATTTTGCAAAGCTGCTATAAATACTGATGTGCTTCTATGTGACAAAGCATATAAACGAACTACCCTCCCTGTTCGTCATCTATGCTTGAGAGGGATGAGTGACAAATAGACTGGTATGATATTTCAAATTAAATTCCTATCTGTATCAGCATATGTTTATATAGTGTCATTTTTGACTCTCTGCTCTAACTTCTTTGGATAAATCATATTAAATATTAAAGTCATTGCTATGACAACAGAAGGTTTACTTTTCTTTGTTACTACTATAATTCATTCCAGTATATAAGATGTGAGTGCTCTGACGGGACCTGCTACAATTTTAAATATTTCTTGTATAGTCTTCATTAATTTCTCACTGAACAATCTTTTCCAAAACCTCTGATAAAGACATTCTCTCTTTCATTGACCTTCCTTCTGAAGATATGAGAGCTTCTTTGAAAAAGACTGAACATTTATCTAGTTGGTTTAATTTAGCAAGCATTACATTACGGTGTTCTTCAAAATTTGGAACACTTTACAAATTCAGTTATTTTTGATGTTAGGTCATGCACAGGAGCATTAATATTTGCTATAGAAAAATAACACATGAACAAAAGTGCATAATGTCATCGCTTTGTTTTTGGGGCTGGTGTGAATAGTAGAAAGTGCTGCAAGATGAAGAGACTGTAGGATTTATATCAATAGCCTGAGATATACTAGGAGCCTGTAGTTCAATTGCAAAAAACTTTTATTTTATCAACAGATTCCTGTTCCCCTTCATTTTCACACTTATTTTCCTGCAGCTGCATGAGAATCATAGATTATTATTTATTTATTTAAGCTTTTATTTTTTTTTTGCTGTTGAATGATGTTTATTAGTTGCAGTAGTCCAAGTGGGAGGGCTAGTAATTTGGGAACGACTTTTTTAATTACACTAACAACTTACTTCAAAACTACAGTAAAAGCAAACGTTAGAATAGTTTATGAGCTTCTAAACATTATGTGCAGCCATTTAATATTTAGCAGAGTGAAACAGCACAGAACTATGACCATTCGTACTAACACCACCTTACTGGCTCCATTATTTCACAGTTGTTAACATTTATGTAAGGATGTTTCCAATGAACTATATACATGCATCTCTTCCCCCTTTTATGTGTGTGCTTCTCACCCTGTTTGTAAAGAAAGTAAGCTGTTAGCTCTTATTGTAGCAAAATAGCTAGTTAGTATGTTTGGTATTATTTATACTCCATTCTACGTTTCTTAGGGCAGCACAGTTATGCGGTAGGAGCACTTTGTTTCCCAGTTCATTTCTTAATTGGAGGTACTTCCTGCATTGCATGCAGTCAATGTGTCATTCCTATGTCTATGTGGGTTTTTGCCAAGGTTTCCAATTTCCTACTACATTCTAAAAGGCATGTAGGGATGTTCGTATCTGAACTGGTCATCTTCAAAACTACCTGTAGTTCTGTTTATACCATGAGTACAAGTGTGTGTGTTTGTAAATGTGTGTGTGCGTGTGTGTGTGTGTGTGTGTGTGTGCACATGTGTGTGTGTGCGCATGTGTGTGTGTGTACGTGCGTGTTTATTTGTTTACAGAGCAAAACTAAGACTAAAACTATAGGTGACAGATCTGAAACAATGAGCTACTAATGGTTTTAACTATCACTTTGATATGATTCCTTCAATACCCACTTGCATACTGTATAAAATGGCACAAGTTGCATAAATTGACCAAAGCCTCCAAGCCACCACTAAAAAGAGGCATGAGAATAATAATAATATACTTAGATAAAGGAAATTGTAGGTATTTGTAAGGAAATACAAGCATCTGGTTAAATTTCACATTTGATGTGATTTTTATCACTTATTGCTGCAGTAGACTTTGACTGTTTAGATTATATAATTCCCAGAATAAACAGCCAAGCCAGCATGGAGGGAAATCGGCATTCTGAGTCAAGATTACTTTAACATTAGTTCATAACAATCTTGCTGCCTCAAACAATAACTGCTGAGAGATTTCACAGGAAACAGCAGCTGACTACAGGCTTCATTTCAGGCAGACAAGTCCCAGTAGGGGAGCCCTTCTACATAGAAAATATTGTCTCTTTAAATATTTTAAATAGTTTGATGCATGAGCCATTGTCTGAACAACACTGGCTGTTTTAATAATATCAGAAGTCTTTTTTATCAGAAAATGATATTTTTACAAGAGGGTGTACTATTAAATAATGTGATTAGCTTTTTTTTAAGAAAATGTACTCCTTTTGAAACATTTTAACTGGACTGCAAGTACTTAAACCTTGGGAATTGTTTAGTTAAAACACTGCCTGTGCATACTTTGTGACTTCTTGACTTCATTAATTTACTGATTATGACATTTTGCTTGAAGGTAAAAAAATTAAAAATAATTCAACCTATGTAAACCAAAAAAGGAATAAAATACAGAGACTCCATCAGACTGATTAACAATTAAAACTGTCAACAATAAATAACCAAATGAGAATATAAGAACTAAACCTTACACAAAAATATACTTATGTTTTAACCCCCTGTTTATTAAAACTACCTTAAAATTTAAATGGTCATTGATGCCTGGGGGTACTGTTGTTTTTAATAGAGCTTGTCAATGGTATTTCCTAGAATTTAATTGGTCTTCTAGATTGAAGGACCTTAGGTCACCTTTGATACCATCCATAACAAAAAAAAAATGAACCTCTTAAAATTAGATCAATTGGCTGAGTGCTTAAATGAAGACTTCTTAGAATTTTTGCTGTTAATAGCATAAAAATGCTTGTGTACCCTTCTAAATAAAACTTTCTCTGTTCTTCCCACATAAAATGCTTCACAAGAGATGCAGGAAGCAAAATAAATTACACACACTATATATATATATATATATATATATATATATATATATATATATATATATATATATACATATATACATTTAAAATAAACAGGGGTTTCATAAGGTCTCTGAGTAAAATACATATATGAATTGCAAGAATACGTACTTCTCATTTCCATTTTAAATGTTTATAATCATTTTTCATTTCTACGATAGCTTGAAAATTAAAGTTCTTATTAACAAAACAAGGAGCCTCCCCAGCAGTTTCACATACTTGTGTATTAACTATTTAAATATGCTAGTGTTTGAAAATTACATCTCTAATAGAAACACTATCCAAACTATGGGCCAATAGAAAATTTTGTTTATTATATTCATTTCCACCATTTACTATGGCAGGTTCCTTTTTAAATGCCTCAGCTGGAGCTGTGACATGCTCGTTGCCAATATTGACTGTAACCAGCTTATCAAATTCTTGTTCAATCACATTGGTTGATACAGGGGCATATAAAGTGTTCCTAGCTTTCACCATTTCATCCATACATTCCTGAATAAACTTTTCAGGATAATCCATTATTAAAAACATACTTTTAAACCTTTCAATATCCTCAAAACATTTTTAATTTCTAGTTGACAAGAGACTTGCATGCACAAAAAAGGATGTATGCATTGAAATTCTAAATATGAATTACTGGCAACCTTTTCCCTATTTTTTTTCCCATTTCCTCATACACTAATAAACCTAAAACTGTTATAGATGTTCTAGCAACATGAAAATCAAGTCTTATGAAATCAATAGAATTGGTTAAAAACACACACACGCACAACTCAAACACATACACACACACACACACACACACACACACACACACACACACACACACACACACACACACACACACACACACACAGAAAAAAAAATCAATAAAACAAACATATTTTGACAGTGTTTTATTGATTTTTTTTCTTTGTGTGTGTGTTTTCAACCAATTCTATTGATTTCATAAGATTTGAGTTTCATGTTGCTAGAACATCTATAACATTTTTAGGTTTATACATATTTTGACAGTAGGCCGCGGTGGTGCAGCGCTTAGCATTGTTGCTTCACAGCAAGAGGTTCTCCTGTTCGATTCTCGGCTGGAGTACCTTCTGTGTGAAGTATGCATGTCCTCCCCATGGTCAAGTGACATTTAAAGACATGCAGGTAGGTGTGTGAGTGAATGGGTGTGCCTTCTTTGAAGGTTGGGTGTCGGGTTGGCAACTCGGCACCGTAAAAATCCACTGCCAATCATTAGTGGACTGGAGTTCCGCTGTGGCAAACCCTAACCGGGAAAAGCCGAAAGACATTACTTTTTACTTACATATTTTGACAAAATGGAATAAAGGATACGTTTATACTTTCATGTGCTCCCACTGTGCTAAAACAATATTGGCATAACTGGGACCCATAGTGGCCCTATAGCAACTCAAGTTATTAAACAGCACAATATGGAAGCATTCACACAGTGTGTTCACCTTTCTGACCAATAGCTTTCCACACAGAAATTCCTTAAACTATATTAAGCCCAATTCATGCAGAATAACTGAAAAAGACTGGTTATGTCACCTGTGACCAAAATATATTCCTGTAAACCTGTAATTGTTTTCAATTTATTTATAAAACCTTTAGAATTTAAAACAAAAAAAGAACATTCTTGACAACATTTTTGTAGTCTTTTCAGTAAAAATTGCAAACATTGTAGTTTTTGAACAACTTGCAGATGCAATAGAACTATAAGGGGTTTGGAAGGTGACTTATGAATCTTAGGAATCCCAAATTCATGCTAAAATTGTGGACTGAAACTAAATGCCAAAAAATGTATTATTGTATCCTTTGGGAAGTCATCTACCACATTAACAATACACCCCTAAGAGATGACTCAGTTTTTGGGATGTGGGACTTTATGGGGATAGTAATCTAACCTTTGACTAACATGTGTCCATTGTTGTAAGAAAGTCCTTCTATACTGCACAGCTTATAAAAAAAGGAATTGTGTCATGATCTAGGGATGTCATTGTTCCCCTTTGCTCAGCCCTCATTAAGCCAATATTTAATATAATATCCCCTTTGGCATGTATCTATACAGACACATGCAACAACTGGAATGCCCACATAAATACCTGACTAAAAGGCCACAAGGCCTAAACAGCATGTCCTACATGGACTGATTCAAAGCCCTGTCACTATACTTGGTATCCTACAGACTGGTAATTGGTGACCTGAGTCTGGCATACAAGGCATCCTCTAACCCATTACTGATAGATTTACTGCACATCAGCAAGTCAAATGTCACCAGAAATTCTCAGTCTATGAAGCTAGACCTCTTCTGCAGCATAAATAGATCAGTTTGGAGAAACAGATATACGTCACAGAGGACACAGCAACTGTGTAACAGACTCTCCATCCACCTAAAACAAAGTTCATTCCTGACCATATTCAAGTACAACTTGGAGCTATGGATGGGAAAAAGAAAATGTACCCCAGAACTGTCCCCTGTACTCCTAATGGACAGAGGCAGCTCCTAAATGCTTTATCCGATGTATGGATCCCCTCAAATTGTTTATGGTATGATCCCAGTTATTCTCATTAGGGGTAATATATATAATTATTGACCATGGGATGGGTAAGGCCAATCTATAACTAAATGGGATAGGCTATTTTGAGCACAAAAAGGGAATTTGGGCAGGCTTTAAATGGCTCGCAAGTGCAGCTAGCCTAGTACTTACCCATGAACCTATGAACCTGTAAATGAAACAGGATTTATAGGATTCTTAAACTTTAAATAATAAGCAAGCTCTTTTGTAATACAATCATTAATGAAAAATAAATCAATGTCTTCATCAATGAGTCTGTACGCTAACATAATGTCAGTTTTAGCAACACTCTTATAAGCCTTTCCTTCATTTAATAAATGTAACATTTCCGAGATACAGTCCAGTGAAACAGAAGCCTTGTTGTTTTTAAGGAAAACATCGTTAAGAATTATGAAGGCCAGTAAGGGCAGAGGTTTAGTTCTTATCAATACAACTAGATATGAGTTGGACATGCTACATTTATTAAATGAAGGAACAGCTTTTGTTTGAAGATGCTATATTTAAACAGTGTGAAGTGTGTTTCTGGACCAGAATTGTACTTGTGACACCTATTCTTTATTTCTCTCTCTCTCTTTTAGTGCACTTATTATGAAAATAACTTTTAGTTCTGAAAGCATTTTTGTGTACTGCTTATGCTTTTATTTATTTATTTATTTATTGGCATTTGCTTACTGGGATAATTCACTGGTCCTTGGAAGCCCATTTTCAGTGGAGGCCCAGGGAGAAAAGCTCAAAAACAAGTAATAATATAGAGCAATTAAAATGTATACAGGCATGTTAACCTCAGCAATGTCAAGGTACAAACAGAAGTGAATTCATACACAGATGTTTACATGCAAAGAGAGTGTGAAATAGAGAAAAGAAACTATAATTATAACAGGGTCATTGACTTCAAAGGTATAGCAAAATTATGAAAATGAAAATCATGCATAACATTCAGTAGGTACATACATAGAAGTCAAGGATATGAAAAGATTTATTTTCGGGATAAGTGGTGAAGGTGAAGAGGTAGACTTAGAGGAAAAGGGGGATATGCAGGAGCATTTTGAGAGGGAGAAGTAGACGTGTATAGCTATAGAAAAGAAAACAGAAAAAAACAGGATGAATTGCAGGAAATAGAGAATAGGAGGGAAAAAGAAGTGGAAGGTACAGAGGTGAAGATAAGGTTTGTTATATGAATATGAGTAACTAGGTGACATGATAGGTAGAGGCTAGTTTAAGGTGGGTTAAAAGTAGAGTAGTGAGGAAGGAATATGGTTGGGTTTAAGATGCAGGGGCTGTAGAGCAGTAACAATTCCAAATGGAAGAGAAATAGTTATGTGAGGAAGTTTTAAATGCAGCAATTTGTGGGTTGGATCTAACAGTGAGAGGGAGAGAGTTCCAGAGTCTAGCTACAGAGCAGGGGTATAAAAGTTGGCTGCCAGGATGTTTTGGTTTATGCATTTGCAATAAATGTTGATTCTTAGATCTAAGGGACCTGTTGGGTAGGTAGTGCTGAATAAGAAGGCGAGGGCTGGATATGCTGTATATTATTTTATGGGCTGAGATTACTTGAATATAGGTGAGATAATGTGGTAATCTAAGCCAGTTAGAGAGTGTAAAGCTATGCAGTGATGCGAAGAGTAAGAAGCATTAACTGCAAATCTAGTTCTTTTGTTCTATCAGGTTTCTAATTTTGATTTTAGGGTACAGAGTAAGTTAGTGAATAATGGAGCACCATGGGTAAGAGAGGAAAGAAGATAAATAATAGCTCAGGTCTTTTTAGTGTTAGGGTTAAGGAAGTTTTTGTGTCTATACAGCGAACCAAGTTTTTGGTGATTTTTTTTTTATGTTATATAGAACATGTAGATTGAATTTTAAGTGTTCATCTATAATAACCCCTAGTAATTTAGTGTGGGAAACTATTTCAATAGGAGTTTTTTTCTGAGAGAGAATAGAAATTTGGTCTTTGTTTAGGAGAAAGTTTTTCTTTGGGAGAAAAAATATTAACTTGGTTTTGTTAGGACTGAGGAGCAAATGATTTTTTGTAAGCCAATTTTCAACTGAGGAAAATACAATTTGAGTAATGTGCTGGAGCTTGGGTATAGAATCAGTGGAGCTAACGATTATGGAGTCATTTGCATATTGGATAATACAGCCTTGGATAAGAGATAAGTGTAGATTATTAATAAAAATGCTAAATAATACGGGACCTAAAATAGACCCTTGGGCAACACCAGTAGGGTTGGGGAGATAAGAGGAAAGAGAGGAATTCCATCTAACTGTTTGTTGCCTATTGGATAGATAGCTAGAGAACCAGTTGAATGAGTGGGGGGAGAGACCAGTTTGGGAGAGACTATCCAGAAGAAGGGGTGAGAAATGGTAACAAAAGCTTTAGATAGATCTAAGAAAGTAGATGAGACATACTGACCTAGTTTTGTTTTTTATATCCAAGAAGGAGACTAAGGCTGATATTGTGCTGTGACCTGGCCTAAACACATGCTGTGTAGCAGACAGAATATAATTGTTGATGAGATAGTCAAAGAGTTGAGTCTGTATACATTTTTCGAGAATCTTAGAGATAGGGGAGAGAACAGCGATTGGTCGGTAATTGGGAGGTGTGATGGGTCACCATCTTTGCGGAGGGACAAAATATATGACATTTTCCAGGTATTAGGGGCATAAGATTCAATGATACATCTACTTATACATGTGCTAATGGGATATGCAATTGCATCTGCAACTGTTCTTAGGTATTCTGTGGGGAGACTATCAGCTGCTTTAGAGCCTGACTTAAGTTTGAGAAGTAGATGTTTTATTGTTTTTGCTGCCTGTGAACACTTGCTGGGCATTTACCTTTGAACTGACTCTTCCCAGCATAACTAAGAGGCAATTAGGCTTCTTCCTCAGCTGCAGCATGGATTCTTACACCAATACTGATGCTCCTCCTTCTAAATGTACATAAAAGGACAAAATCATTTGAAACCCAATCCCTTGCCTTCAACACAGGCTCAGTCAATGCCTCAGCCAGTGGTAGACAAATCTGCAGTGGACATTGCTGGTTCCTTAGAGAAATTACTAGTTTCCACTCTGGTGTAGCCTTGACAGCTACTATGGACCTGGGGTCAGACATGCCCTCTTCAGCTTTTTCAGTGTGGGCATGGGTGACTCATCCATTTTATAAGTGGAAGACACATGGAAGGTTCCTCTTGTAGTAGCCTGAGAAAGCGACTTCTTGCTTAAAATTATATGTCTTCCCCTGTCTTCTTTAAAGGATGTTCCTTAAAAAAAAAAAAAAAAAAAACATCAATCATCAAAAGACATTTTGTCTGTTCATAAGGATGTTTTTCTTACCTTAGCCAGGAGTATAGTACAAGTTGTCTATCCTGGAGAGCAAATATCACTCCTAAGTAAATAAGTCAGAGAATTCTGGCATAGACACAATCAGGCCCTTTTCAGTGTTTTTATCTCAAGCTTAAGATTGACTCAGAGGAAAGTCTGTCCAACTCTATTAGAGGAGTTTCCCTTTTCTAAGACTACTTCTGAGATGAAAGATGTACTTTTTTGGGAGCAAGTGGATGTTCCCCCAAAGCTGAGAAAAAATATGTTATGCTGCAAGAAGATGTGCCTTATGCTGCACCCTTTCCTCCTATTAGGCTAGCTTTCCATGATGTGTATATGCTGCCTACAATAAACCTGACCCACTGTCTTCAGTTCCCACCTCCTCCCCACAAAACAGAACACTCATTAATACCAACCCTACTCCTGTTGATGGACAGGAAAGGTATTATACAGATTGTATCAGAAAATGTCCTTCTTCCATTCTATTCTGTCTGGTGTTAACAGCTCTGCCACAATTTCTTCAAAAGGAAGGTCCTTTGTGAATCCTTCAGATTCTGACTTGTCTCGGGAGACGAAACATGATTTGAATGGCATGTATTATTGTGCAGATACTATGTCCAGGGTTACTGCTACTGTTTTGAGAATATTTACCTTGATCTGTACTGATTTTTTGAGGCAGTCTGCGATTTTAATTGCTAATGCACACAAGGAGGTTTTGTTTGGCCCTGCTGCTACTCAGGTTCTCAGTTTTTTGTCAGAGGGAAATTAATAAAGGGAGTTACTAAGATTTTTCAAGCCCCATATTATAAATCTTACAAACCCTCTACCCTTTTCCTTAAAAAAGACAAAATAATCATTCCCTGCCAACTGCTTGCAAACAGGGAATTAAAAAAGAGATGACATGAGGGGAATGACAAAAACAGGGATCCTTTCAGATAAGGAGATACAAAAAAGGCTTCAAAATGACTGTGCTAACATTCCATTCTACCTCCCCTTCTTTCCATACATGTCAAAGTCTGTCCTGTAGACTTGCTGTCAATCTTCCCCTTTGGCAACAGATTTTTAAAGACTCTTTGGTATGTATGCTTGTTCAGGATGGTTACAGCTGGCACTGGATGCACATGCCTCCTTTAGTGGGAATTTTTCCCTAACCTTTAAACCAAACAGAGTTTTTATCTCAAGTTCTTCAACACATGCTTACTATGAGACATACTACCTGTGCCTTAAGACCAAAGGGGGAATGTTTCTACTCCAGAATGTTTTTGGTTTCAAATAAGTTTTCCTGGAGACCAATGGTAGATCTTTCCTTTTTCAACCACTTTGTGAAGTACTAAAATTCAAAGTTTTGATCCTTCAGGACCTGCTACCAGTGCTTCTCAAACAATCTGGGAATATAGAGCTGATAAGTATATTTTTTGGCACTTTGACTGTTCAGAGTACTGCACTGTCTTTATTTTTGCTTGACTGAATTATTTTTATATTTGCTGGCAGAATTTTGTTTCCTGATCTATGCTGAAACTTTTTTTCTCCCACCATTCCACCCTACTGCTGTTGTGCTCTTAAAGTTGGTGGCTTTTTCAGTTGCACGCCCCTGCTGTAATCTGGAACACCCCTCCCAGCCCCATCTCTTTAGCTCATTCTACCTAATACAGAGATCATCTGGCCAAACCTCTTAGTCCCTTAAACTTGAATTATCTTCTGTTCCTGCTCTCTCCCTTTTTTATTTTATTAAAAAAAAACTTTATTCAGCTGTTTATATTTTTCTAACTTGTGTTTCTTCCTACTGCTCTGTTACTTCATCTTGCCTTACTTTTTCCTGCTACTTGCTGCCTGTTCTCTAAAGAGTTCAACTGCATATTTTCTGTTGCATTTAGTACTGCTTGTTTATAGCCTGTCTAAATTGTTAAGTGTTATTCTTAAGTGTTATTCTAAGCTCTTAGTTTTTGGTTTAAGCACTTGGGCTTTAGGCCCATCCCTTAGCTCTCCCTGGCCTTTCTCCCTCAGATTCTGACAAATATGGATGGACAATTTCTTATAGTTTCTCCTGCCAGTCTGGTTGATATGGACATATTGAGACAGTGTAGCAACTGTCTCATGTACATGGACAACCATCTACTACTACCACCTAGGAACACAATTTGTAAGATATGCAATTACATTCGGAACCTAGAGTCCGTGCTCTCTCTCTCTCTCTCTCTCTCTCTCTCAAGCCAGTATATCTGGCACCAAAAAGGTTGTCAACACAATCACTACACCTCAAACACCACCCACCCTACACAACACACACCTACATATCCAGAGGTTCTGCACATAAACATACCCAAACAAAGGAGACCTCCGAGGCAAAAACACACGCGATCTCCACAGCTCTCCACACCACATTCCATTCATAGTCCACACACCTGTGCCTCACAGCCACTAAGGCTTTACCATAAACCCAATATATTAGTCATAGGAGACTCCATTGTGAGAAACACAGAAGTGCCTCTCATCAGGCTGGATAACGAGAAAGTAACGGTGAGTTGTCTGTCGGGTGCCAGAATCTGCCACATCACATACGCACTCAAGTCTCTCAACAACAGGTACTGTTATGGCTCTGTCATAGTCCATGTTGGTGTGAATGACTTGAGATGTACCTCCCTGGACTATATGAAGAGAGACATGATTGTGCTTGCTGATTATGTGTCCCAGGCAGGTATGTCCATAGCCTTAAGCAGCATTCTGCCATAACCTAGAATAATGCTTCAATACAAACAGAAAATGATTGACTTTAACAATTAGCTTAGTTTCTGGTGTCATTCCAGGGGGATCCAGTACCTGACAGCCTGGGAAGATATGATTGACAGACCATGGTGCTTTGCCAGAAATGGCCTGCATCTGTCTCACATGAGCTTCAGGCTTCTGGAAAAGGCTCTTGCCTCCCCTATAGTAACTTTTTTAGGAAAAGTGATGAGGTTAAAACTACCAACATAAAGATTTCAACAAAACACAAATTAAAGGTCATGCTGCTAAATGTTAGGAGTCTAAACATGAAACTGCACTCATTGCAAGCATTCCTAACCCTTGAAAATTCTGACATCTGTTTAGTCACAGAAATCTGCTTCAAAGCTGCAGAGAGCACCCCGGCCTTAGCTGGTTACTCATCCTATCATACATTTAGACCCCAAACTTTGAGGAGTAAAGGCAAAGGAGGTGGAGTTTCAATATACATTAAAGACATACATGCCTCCAGGCTGGTCAAACAGTATGGCACATGGGAGACACTCCAGGTGCAGTTAACCATTGATAAGAACCCTATTCAAATCATAGCTAGCTACCGGCCCCCAAATCTGACTCAAGATGCCCAATCCGCCTATTTGGAACTGATTGAATCTATCAATATTCAACCCTTTACCCTGATCCTGGGTGATTTTAACTTCCCAAAAATAGTTTGGAAGAACTACTCATGCCAAAACAGAAATGCCCAAAAATTCTTTGATTTTGTCAATGCAAATTCCTTGGAACAGCTAGTCGATACCCCCACAAGAGGTAATAATATCTTGGACTTGTTATTAACCAACATGAGTAACCACTGCAGCATCCCTATAGTATCATCCTCCCTGGTAAGATCTGACCACAAAGTAGTCACTTTCAAAGTTACCATCTCCCCCAACCCCTCTCTAGCTAGAATCAGACATAGAAACTTCTCAAAAGCTGATTACAGCCTCCTGAGGAATGGTACAAACAGCTTCGCAGCCCCCTCCCCCTCTGTAGAACTGGCACCAATATACAAAACTACACCAAAGCACTATACGAGCATTTATATAGATGCATGGAATCAGGAATACCTGACAGGACTAAATCATCCTCCGCAAGGAAGAGTAAACCTATCTGTTGGACATCTGCAATAAACTCTATAGCAAGAAGGAGGTGCCCAATTGGAAGCAATGTCTCCTTAGCCTGAACAAGAAAATAAGAGCACTAGTGAAATCCTCCAAAGCAAACTTTGAGTCCAAATTGGCCACATCAACTAGAGACAATCATAAGGCCTTTTTCACATATGTCCACAATCTCAAAGGAATCACCCAGATCTGTTGAGAACTGTTGGTCAAGGACACCACATATACAAATGTCGAAGATATAGCAAACTTCTGGCTGACAGACTCAGTGAAACCTTTACCCCTCTTCCCCCCCCATCAGTAAGTCAGGACATCCCTAGCACCTGCCCCCTTCCCCTTATGTCTAGGGAACAGGTCATCACTGCTTTCTCAAAGGCAAAAAATACAGCCTCCATGGGACCCAATAACATCCCTGGCTGCATCCTACATGAACTCAGGCAGGAACTTGCACCACCATTAGACATCCTATTCTACCAAAGCCTGAGTACTGGCTTCTTCTCAGCTGAGTGGAAGACAGCTACTGTCATCCCTTTACACAAAGGTGGACCATCCACCGATCTGGGAAATTATAGACCCTTCAGCCTAACTAGCCTTATCTCAAGGCCACAGAATGGATTATCATGGACCTTAGTAACAAGGACATTGGCAACCTCCAAATACTTGATGTCACACAGTTTGGCTTTGTCAAGGGGAGGTCATGTCTGCCAAATTTGACCGACTTCTTTGAGACAGTCTCCAAAGCCATGGACGAGGGGGAGACGGTGCACACCACCTACCTTGGCCTGGCCAAAGCCTTTGACACCATTTCCCACTCGGGCATAATAGATAAACAGTCTCAACTAGGCATTAATCCATATGTTACCATATGGGTAGCAAACTGTCTCACTGATAGAACCCATGTAGTCAAAATAGGGGAAGTCACTTCAAACTGTAGACCTGTAACAAGCGGCATACCCCAGGGTTTGGTCTTGGGGCCTCTGTTATTTGGGATTTTACAAGACAAAAAAAAAACTACTACTATAACCTTCAACAAATAAATCAAAACCGACCTCAGAAGTTTTGGGCAGGTATAAATAAACTATTACATCCTGGATAAACTTCCACCCCAACCCCTGCAGCCACCATTGATAAACCACCTGAGGAAGTCACAGACAGTTTTAATCGATTCTTCACTGAGGCAATCCAAGCCCTAGCTAGCCAACTTAAGGTCCCCTGGCCCTGAGTCCAATACCCCCAGTAACCAACTCTCATTCAGTTTCCAACCAGTTGCAACTTCACTTATCCATGCCTTAATCAAAAAATTAAAACCAACTACACTCTCTGCTGATCTGCTCCCTGCTGAGTATCTACAAAAAGCAGTAGATGCCATTGCATACCTCATCTCAATATTAATCAATCAAACCATAGCAGAAGCCAAAATCTCCTCCATCTGGAAAATATCCTATGTAATCCCACTTCACAAAAGTGGCAGCTCTACTGAACTATCTAATTATAGGCCAATAGCTACATTATCTCCACTTGCAAAAATAATGGAAAAATTTATTCATAGACAATTGCTTCACCACCTAATTCAGAATAATCTCTTTGCTGACTCTCAGCACGGCTTCAGACCTCACCACAGTACCACTTTAACCTTCCTAGCCTTCTCTAACACCATAAACCATAATCATAACAATAATAACCTATCCTCTGCCCTCTTCCTGGATCTCTCCAAGGCATTTGATATGGCTGATCACCAACTACTAATCCACACCCTGAAAATATTCTGTCAAAATACTAAAACCCTTCAATGGTTCCAATCTTATCTTCCAATCTTATCTGAGTGACAGACAGCAGGCTGTCCTTTGGCAAAACAAACTATCTAACCTCCTATCCAACTCCTTTGGTGTTCCCCAGGGTTCTATACTAGGGCCTCTTCTGTTCTCCATTTTCATCAATGATCTTTATACTGTCATCCCAAACATCAGCTGTTTTCAATACGCTGATGATTCCACCCTGATCTGCTCGGTCACATCTCAGACAGATCTATGATCATCTACCCAGAACACTTTCAACATAGTAGAAAACTGGCTTTCTGGTCGTCGTCTGATCTTAAATCCCAAAAAAATAAAGCTGCTACTTTTCCCACCAACTCATAGGTCTGCTGCATTTACTTTTACCATAAAATCCAATAATAGCACTATAATCTTCCCAGACACCTCTACAAAACTACTAGGTGTTATCATAGATAATAATTTTAAATTTGACCTGCATATTAATCATACTATCAAAACCATCAATAAAAAACTAGGGTTACTTTTCAGGATTAAGGCCTTCCTAACCCCACTGGCTAGAATTGCCATTGTACACTCTCACCTACTCTCAATGCATCCCCTTTACTCACTAACTTAAACAAGTCTGTTCTCAGCAAACTCTCTACCAGCTACAACCACATTGCCAGATTTGCCACTGGTCTCCCTTTTAGGACACACCACTGTATCAATCTGAATGATCTTGGGTGGCTAGAACTGCCCAGTTTGATCCAGTATAACCAACTGATTATGGCATATAAAGTCCTTACAATCCAGACAATACTCCTGCACTTAAAAGCATTATTACCCTTATAATAATCCTAGACTTCTTCGATCTTCCAATAGATTGCTAGTTCAAACTATCAAAACTAATAACTCAGCCGGTGACTCTCTCTTTGCCAACTCTGTAGGTAGAACCTGGAACTCACTCCCAGCTGATATTACCCTACTTACCACCCTGAGTCAATTTAAGAAAAGACTCAAACAATATTTGAAACTAAACTGGCTATGTCACTGTATCAAGCCTGACTAACTCTCTTCTAGTATGGTGTTAAAAAATTGTAATTTAGCTTAGTTGTGTTACATATCCTGGACTTACACCCGGGTTTTTCTCAAACCTTGGAATTGAATAACTTGTTAAGTATGTAACCAGTGTATAAATTGTATTAAGTAATCTTATCTGCTTACCTTGGAGCTTTTCTCCTTGGGCCTCCACTGAAAATGGACATGAATCCAGTCGGACTATCCCGGTCAACAAATGTAAAATAAATAAATATAGTTTACCGAGATGAAGGCCATAACCAGTGGGCTATGGCTGACCAAGTTTGCAGATGACTGCAAGCTGGGTGCTGTCATCAAGTCCCCTAGTGATGTGGACATCCTCCAAGAGAGTCTCATTCAGACAAATGACTGGTGCCAGAAACAGGGCCTCAAGCTGAATACTAAAAATTGCATCATCATCCCCTTTGGGAAGAGTGATGACCCCACAAATTATCACACTTATAGCAATGTCCTAAGCATGCAATCAGTAGTGAAAGATTTGGGTGCCTAGGTTGATAGCAATCTGACTTTTGACCACCATGTTGCTTCTGTTCTATAGAAAGCCTTCTACTTGGCCCACCTCATAAGTAAGGGTATCTCATCCAGGGACAAGGAGGTCATAACATCTCTGTATTCTTCCCTTATAAGGCCCATTATTGAGTACAATGTCACTTTCGGCATGTACCTTGCAAAGCATATGCTGTAGCTGGAGAGACCACACAGGTTCCTCACCAGGAGAATCCAGGGCCTCAAACATCTACCATACACAGACAGGATAAAAGCCCTATCCCTCCACTCAGTTTCATACAGACTCCTCAGAGTTGACCTCTGTCTGGCATACAAGGTGATCATGGACCCCACCTTGATGGGACCGCTGCATATCCTCAAGTCAAGCTCCACTCGAGTAATCCAGACATACGGTCTCAACCTGGTCTGTGACATTAACAAGACTTGTTACCGGGACAGATTTGTGTCCCAGAGACTTCCCCATCTATGGAATACACTCCCTCTCCACATCAAGCAGAGTACCTCTTTACCCCTTTTTAAGTGCAACCTGGATAACTGGATGGGAAACAGAAAATATATCCCTGGGATTCCACTCATGTCCATGCTGGACAGGAGCATCAGGTGCTGATTTGTCTAAACATGGGCTAAACTCTTGGCTAGGCTTATAAGGGCCTCAGGGCCAATAGCCTAGTAACCTCCTATGATCCTATGATCCTCTAGGATTTTCAGATTCCAGTTTTGGACTTTACTGAGAAAAAACGTTATTGGTAAAGGTAATAAGATGCCTCAGTTTTTGATTGGCTAGTGGTTTGTATGGGGGATAAAAGTATGAGGGATAGTTCAGACATACCAAAGCACATAAATATCAAAGAGATGTTAGCTATGATCCAGAATCTCCTCATGACCTGTGGTCCCAGAGACCATTACATGTAATTGCAGACAATACCAGAGTGATATGGTACAAATTTAACAAGGAAGCAGCAGGTCTTATACCCTGCGCAGGCTGGTTATGATGGCTTGTAAGTTACCTCCACAGCATTTTGTAACCCTCCAAGCATCTTCACCTTCTGTCAGATTAAAATGTAGTAGCAGACAAGCTGAACAGCACCAGGAAAAACCATCTCAAATGGAGGTCTCAACTGGTATCTTACAGAAATTGATCCATTTGCGGGGAACACCTGAAATAGATCTGTTCACCTCCTTTCAAACCAGACAACTAAGTAAATTATGCACCAGGACTGCATGCAGACAGGCCTGGAAAACAGAAGTATTTTCTTTCCCTATCTACAGATACCCAGAGTCATTCTGAAGATTCAGGAGGAGTCTCTAAAAAATATCACGATGACTCCATTCTGGTGCAGATAACACTGGTCTAATCAGCCAGGGAAAATTACCACAAGCTTCTTCACAGATTAGATCTACTCACACAAGACAGAGGGAATCTGATATACCCTGTTTTCAAACAACTTCAACTGACTGCCTGGATGATTGAATTCTAATAACTTCTAGCCATTTTTTTCTTGAGGAGGTGCAACAGGTTCTAAAAAAAATCCTGCTACTAGGAAATCTTATGTTGACCAGTGAAACAATCTACTAGTACATGTCAAGCAAAGTAGCTCCCTTGCCACCCTCAAGGTAAACCTATATGATTGGATGGCCAGCTTCAAATTCATCTCTGATCTGTCTTCACTCTCCCTTCCTGAAGCTGGAGGGAAACTTCTGAATATGAGTGTTTGGCTAGGCTTATAATCGTCTGCAAACTGATTGCCTAGTGCTTACCTATCAATCTACCTACGAAATGAAACGCTAGTGCCTAAAAGATAACGCTACTTATGGTATACAAGCACTGCTGCTTATTTATCTGAGGAATGGCACACATACATTAATATACTGTAGTCCACTGCTCCAAACATACTGTGGTAAATGAATGTAGTGTTTGTGAATGCATATTTCCTGTGGCATGTGCATTGCCATGCATATTACATACCATGACGTGCACCATGCACATGTCAGCTAGCTTTATCATATGATTTCCCCCACACTTGCTTGAGGTGAAATTGCTTGAATGGCAGTAGCACAAAGAAAAAAAAGATGAGTGACATAATACCAAAAGCAGTTTCTCACAGGAAATCATTATTGGTTTTTCCTAAGTATGCACCAGCAATAATATTTCTCATTCTCCCTTCTTTAACTTGGCGTGACCATGAATTTGGTATATACATACACACACACACACACACATATATATATATATATATATATATATATATATATATATATATATATATATATATATATATATATACACACACATATCTATATATATATATATATATATATATATATATATATATATATATATATATATATATATATGTGTGTGTGTGTGTGTATATATATGTGTCTACTTCATTTCACTGAAAGCTCACTTCACTGAAACTCAGTTACTTGTGCAGAATTCACTGAAAGCTTATTTCACTGAAAACTAATTTGACTGAAACTCATTTCGTTGAAAGTTATATATGGCCTTTTCCCATTGTAGTGCAATCCTGGAGTTAGTATATAAAGTAAAGGGGGATGTGGGGGCACAGCCCCCCACATTGGGGGCTGTGGGGGGTGTAGCCCCCACACCCCCTTACATTATATACTAACTCTATAATCTCTATGTGCTAGCTGTAGAAGCACCTGAGCATTTAATTGAATGATGCTACTGTGGCAGGTCATGTTTCAGGGCATGGACCTTGTACCTCATAAAAAAAAGCGGCTGAACAGATGCCTAATGGATGGCCACATGTTAGATGAATTATGCAAACTGTGTCAGAGTATGAAAGCGGAAGATGCTAGTGGCAGGCCAATAACCCTGCAGTCAAGGGTTATAGCTTCTGTATGTGGTAGGATATCTGCTGCACAGCTTCTGTAATCATCCTGGCAAAAAGATCCTCCTAAAGGCCTGCCGGTGGCATGGCAGGTATATTCCAGGAATCGGGCACTCAGATCCTGTAGCAGTTTTTAAATTGCTTGCTATCCATAAGCATTCTTGGTGTAGTAGATGGCATGAATTTAGTGATATGTGGTCTGGCTACAGATGATATGGCTGCATACCTCAACAGATATAACTATTGTAGGGTCAAATGCCAGATTTAATGTCATCACAGAGGTAGCATAGAGGATGTGTCTGCTGACAAGCCAGAGAGCAACTATTATTCTGGAGTCTTGCATTTCAATACTCTACCCATGCATATCAGTCTAGATGCTTCTCCAGTGTATGTTTGTTCAGCAATGCTGGATATACTCTTAAACATGGTTGTTTCCAACTACAAGTACCTCACAAAAAGCTGCATAGGAGGCGTACAAGTACATCCACTATTAGGATGAAAACATTATAGAATGTGCCTTTGCCTACATGAAGATGCATTTCTTGCACTATAATGCAAACATTTAAAAGCCTGCCATATACTTGTAATGCTGTTCTTCTTATACATTATGGCACATAGAGACTTGGCAACCCATCCAGAAAACAGAAGTGATGATGATGAGAAGAAGGATAGTGAATGGCGCAGTGGTGCAGCAGTAGTGTTATCATCTCACAGCAAGAGATTCTCCTGTTCGATTCTTGGCTGGGGTGCCTTATATGCAGAGTCTGCATGTCCTCCCTTTGTTCATGTGGGTTTTCTCTGGGTACTCTGGTTTCCTCCCACTTTGCAAAGATATGTCTGGAGAGTTTCTCCATAGACCTCTGCTGAAAATTGGCTTTGTTCCAAGTTGGAGTTTCCTGGTAAATAAATGTTAAATAAAATAAAATAAAAAATAGTGAAGGCACAGAACGATTAGTTATCAAGGTGTAAAACTTAAGTGTTACTAGCAAGCAAAATAAATGATGTCATCATCACCCAAGTCATAAAGGAAAAGTAAACTATTTACAAAGAGATACATACATGTGTGTAAGCATATATATATATATATATATATATATATATATATATATATATATGTGTGTATATATATATATATATATATATATATGTGTGTATCTATATATATATATATATATATATATATATATATATATATATATATATATATATATATTTATATATTTATATATATATATATATATATATATATATATAAATATATAAATATATATATATTTATATATATATATCTATATGCTTTTCACCAAAGCACTTTCGCGTAAGTATGCCTGTTGCTGAGGTCGTACTATGGTGCGGATAAAGGAAAATTCCCTTTTCCCCATTATAGTGCGATCTCAGAGTGAGAATATTAAAGTATGGGGTGTGGAGGGTGCAGGGGGGCTTGAGCCCTGCAAAAATGTTAATGTTATGGTTTTTTTTTTGTTTAACACATATTAGTGAAAGCGCTTTTTCGGTGAAAGCGCTTTCACTAAAGTGTGTTCGGTGATAGTGGATTCGGGCTGTTGAACTTTTGTTCAACAGTCCTAGATCCATATTTTATATATTTATTTATATATATATATATATATATATATATATATATATATATATATAGATATATATATATAGATATATATATATGGGTCCATGTCAGATGGACGAAAGCGCAGGTAAACAAAGATTACATCACCGAGACGACTTCGCTGACAGAACAAATTCCTGACAACGGTATGTAGTGCGGACTGGGAGTTAGTCCCATTTTCTCACTGTAGTGCTATCTTGGAGTTGGTATATTTAGGTAGGGGGGTGTGGGGGGGCACAGACCCCCACATCAGGGTGCAGGGGGGCTTGCTGCCATGCTATACATGTTGTAATGTGGTTTTCGGTGGTATTGCAGAAATGGGA
This sequence comes from Protopterus annectens, assembly GCF_019279795.1. Taxonomy (NCBI): domain Eukaryota; kingdom Metazoa; phylum Chordata; order Ceratodontiformes; family Protopteridae; genus Protopterus; species Protopterus annectens. The sequence goes on along the minus strand of NC_056739.1, from coordinate 1,922,390,471 downwards.
ATGTATTCCGTAATACATTGTCTTACCGTTGTCGGGGATTCGTCTTGTCTGCAAGTCATCTTGGTGATGTGGTCTTCGTTTACCTGTGCTTTCGTTCATCTGACATGGACCCATATATATACATGTATATATATATATATATATATATATATATATATATATATATATATATATATATATATATATATATATATATATAGATAGATATAGATTAGCAACAGTATAAAAATCTAACAATATTACAAAATAGTTATACATTGAAAACATATCACAGGAATCAGAGAATAGTTGCCATCATATCCCAAGCTAAAAAGCATTGACCAGATAGACGCTTCACTCCCAGCACACATAGCACTGGACCTCACTGCCTACCACATCTGCAGCTAGCACTGGCAACCCTATCTTGGTTTTGCCAAATGCAGTAGACTGTTGCTGTGCAGCAGATATTCCTACCACATACATACATCCTTGTGGATGCTGTCTGTGTTAGTCAGGCAGATACATTGCCCTTCCCCATTAACTGACACAGTGGCACATGGCAATGCATCTTGATTGCATGGGAGTGGGTGTAACCCAGACTATAGTTGGACCCTTGCACATTGTGAAGGTTTGGTTGTGACATCCTACTTATACACTAGCTAAAAAGAATAATTGTACTGTAGTCCTCCTCTTGCAGATAGAGGAGCATACTGACTTTTGTTGCACATTATTAAACTACAACTGCTCCAAGGCATGCAAACTCTGATAAGTAGTGTGAGAAGCTTGTGACACAGCTTGTTAATGTCTTAAACCCAACACCTCCATTGCTTCAGGGTGTTGGAGTTATATCTCAGTAGCTCATTGTGTATCCATTCTGACCACACATGGGAATTTGGAATTGTTGACCATTGTTTATCCACTCTGACCACACACGGGAATTTGGAAATGTTGACCTACTGCATGAACCAAACTTTGCAGTACCAAGCTATGCATGGCACTGTATGCAGGCTGAGACACAGGAGCTCAACATGCCCTTCCTGGCCCCAGCAGTGACAGCTGCCCTAGCCACAGAGGGTGCAACCCTATGAAGCTGGTTCAATCCTGAGGAAATGACAGAAGGCTCCGACTTATGCTGTTGTTTTGCCCTTACATTGTCTCCCACTGTGAGGAAACAAAGGCTGTGCTATTAAGTTTTACACATGTTTAGCCTACACCAAGAGCTATATTTGAAAATTCCCTACTGATCCAGTCTCCCCATCCTCTGCTGTTGGGAAATGAGTAACTTCAGAGGCAACTAGGGGATCCATCACACCCCTGGCTGCTATCAAGAGCAGAGACTCACAAACATTAGCATCTTTATACTTGGCTTAGAGATTCCTGTTGATATACAAGGTGCAGGCACTTATTGTGTACATACCCCGTGTAGCATAATCTGCCATAGAGTATGCAGTGTTATCAATAATAACACTAACCACCACATCATGGGAATGATAAAGATAGACAAAGGCATACAAATCAGCACCTGTGAAACAGTTTGAATTTCAGCAACTGACTCCCCCTCCCAAAAATAGCATATCTGAAATACATGCACCTTGAGTACCAGAGTAAGCTTACGTACCAGAACCATGGTCAGGGATAAAACCAGGGACACCTACAGAAAAGACTCCTGAAAAAAAATGCAGCAATCCAAATCCAGTCACTGACAATCCACTTATATTTGAAGTAATTGGTCCTGTATAACCAGTGGCTCTGTTATACCAAATCTGGCTTTCAGCAGACAGCCTAGGTCAGGTTATAGAATATGTAAGATTTCTTATAAGCCATGTATAACATACTTCTGCAATATGACATACAAAATATGCAGTATGGCTACACTGCACACAATATATATGCCTGCATTCCCCAGCAACAGCCTAACTTTCTCCAAAGAACACATCAGTATAACGGAATAAAACAGGTTTATTTTCATAATGAAGGGCCATATGCCTAACCAGCCCATATTACCAGACAACACTCCATGCAGCAGTGCAAGAGATACTTTTATCCATCAATCAATAACATGCAAGAACACCTTTCAAGTCCATAGGTCCTTAAGTTCTTACTAAACACGGAGGCTGGGTGACATATACCTGGGAATTCAATAAACTCCGTATAGGATTCGTGTTGTGTGAAGCCTACATGGAGTTTACATGTTAGCAGGATGAGCTAATCGCATATTCATGCTGCTGATCACACTTGCATGAATACAAACAAGGTTTCATGATGAGCAATAGTGCTGCAGCTACGAAACCATGCAGAGCAGCACGACCCCAGAAACAAAAAGCATTCAAGTGTACCTTCGAGCAAACACATTCAATAATGTTGCAGGAATAGCCACAATGTCTACTAGGATTGAATATACTAAAATAACAGCAGTAATAACAGTGTAAAAGTGGACTGAGTGCAATGTACACAACTGCAATTATTTGCAGAATCAAATAATGGAGGAGAAAAAAGGGAAGGGGAGATGCAAAGAAATGTACACTAGGCAGGAATAGCGTACTGATGAAAATGGGCACAGGCATGAATGATAGTAATGAGGAAAGAAGAAGAGGGCTAGGAAATCTGACAATGTCTCCAAGATAGGACACATCAACGTATGTACACTTCCAAAACAAGTCAGCAGCATAATATTAAGCAAATATGTGCATAGCACAGTACATGCTGCTGTTTACACCTCCTGTGTGAGTATATTATATCACCACACATAATAGTATATAACTGATGGTCACACAGGGTTACATGTCAGTGCAGCTGTGATATAAGCATCACTGACAAGCTCACTAGAGCGGACATTTAGTAAGCATGGTATATCCATGGTATATCCAACAGGGGCATGTGCATAGTCTGAAGATCTGCAAAATGACTTTCTTGAATAAGACTGACATGTCACCATACCTCTCAACCAGTCATGGACACACAGCAACAGACTCCTGGACAAATGTAGATAGAAACAGGCACAATCGTGGACACTTTTAAAATATTATGACTATTAATCTGCATCATTGATAGAATATGCAAGTCTAACTCATTATACATGTTCTGCAGGAACAGACATGTACAACTGTAATGACTGTCAGTATTCTGTGAGGGGAATTTACCATCTACTCCCCAAAAATGAGCACATTTTGGAGGGGTTAAGAGGGACAGTGTTAAACCCAGAGTTGAAATCAGGGGCAATTTTGGCCATTTAGAGTTTTTATGTTTAAATGCAATAAAGTTGTGAATGCAGTTTTGTGTCAGATAAATATATGCGCACTGTCTTTATATAGAAAAAACATGCATGCACTGCCTTTATTTCATATTAGAGCTGCAAGTAGTATAATAGAATCTTATATGTAGTAGGAGCATTGTAGTATCTGTCATACAAAACCAAAAAAGCCATGACTGATTTAGTGTTATTTATTATTATTATTTTTAATCTGTTCTACAATATTGTCCAACTCAGTCAGACAGAGTATTTAGATTAAGTATTGGCAGAAATCTTGAGCAATTTAGTGTAGACGTAAAAAGGAGGTGCTATGGAGTGGAAATCATCATAATCATCAAATCTCTTTTTCACATTTTCTCCTTCGGATCACGATAATGGATCAACTGTCACATTCTCTCTTGATTCCCTACCAGTTTCATACTTTCTTTAACACTCATATCTGACTGTTGCATGTATTTTCTCATGCAATCCATCCATCTCTTTGCTGGGAGCCCTAATTCCCTTCTGCTTTCTTCTTGTCTGTTCCAAATCATCTTCACTAAATTGTCTTCTGCATTCCTCTACATGTTCCCAAACCACTGTGATATGCTGTTTTAACCTTCTCTGCAAATGGAGCTACTTGTGCTTCTGCTCTGATGTCCACCTTTTTTACATCTATCCCACAGTGTGCATCCTACAACCCATCTCAGGCACTTCAGCTCCGACACCTCTAGCTTCCTCAACTGCTGTGTCTTCACTGCTGTGGTTTCTGTACTATACAATAATACTAATTGTATCACTGCTTTGTACATTTTACATTTCAAATTCTTTGGCATTCTTCTGTTCCACGCTACCCCTGACACTGTGCCAGTTGGCTGTAGTCCCTCTGATTCTAGCTTTGATCTCCTCAATCAGACTACCCTTCTCCTCAGCCACCCCTTTCTGATACTCAAAGCTGCAGGCTAGAAATTGCCTTTTCAAGGACTGATATCAGAGTATAGGCAAAGAGAAAGAAATAGGGAGATTAAAAGCAAAAAAACAGTACTGGTAGAGGTTTTAGTAGAATCTAGAACAGACGCTGCTGTTAAAAAAGGAATAATTAGTAGAGCATATAAAATATTGCATGATAACTATAAGAATCAATCAGAGCAGCTTAGAAAGGATTGGGAAAAGAGATTGGATAAACAATGGGGTATATATGTATGTCTCCCAAATATGCAACAAAGTCTAGAAGAGTTAGGATCTTTGCTTGGAAGTGTTTATATTTGTATTTTTATACCCCAAGAAGACTCCAAATAGTTTTCCCTTAGATAGATAGCAAATGTTGAAGGTGTGATAGGGAAGAAACAGGTAATTTGGAACATATTTTCTTGGAGTGTAATAAGTTGGCAGACTTTAAAAATTCCCTGCAGACTACAGACTACTTTATCAGAAATACTGGGTGAGCAAATTGGTATGACTAAGGAAATTATTTCTGAGCTATGATACAGAATTGGAATTGCCTAGACATAGTAAGGCCTTGCTGAGTCTAGTTATGGTGGCTCCCAAAAAAGCAATTACTAGAAAATGGAAATCAAAGTCTAAACCAACTGTACTAGAATTAGTGAATATAGTAACAAAGATAAAACAACTGGAAATGGGATCTTTAGAAAAGGGTAGGAGCAAATTACATAGAAAAAATGGAAATTGTGGGAACAATACATGCAGAGCAGGAATGAGGTTTAAAACAAGGCAGAATTTGAATGAGCTACTGTATGTAACGTTTGACTGACAGTGACTGGATAGATTTTAACTGGAGCATAATGTTTGCAACTAAACTTATGTCGATATGGCTTGGTTTCATTTGTATAAATGTATGATTGCCTATGTCATAAGTGATAATTTATTAAAACTGTTTCTTGTTTAATAACAAAAAAAAAAAACAATCAAAAAAGCTGTTAAGCTGTTGCATTACTTCTTTTCTATCTCAGTTTTCAGTTTCTTCTGATTCATCCATTCCTGTCATTACAACTGTCTTATTTGTACCCAGTCACATCCCTTGTACTTTCACTTTAGCATTCCATTTCCCTATCATTTGTTGAAATACTACTTCAGAGTCTACCTGTAATGCAGCATCGTCTGCATACAGAAGCTTTGTTGAGTTGTCCCCTTGACCTGTTTGCTAATGAATTTCTTCACCAGTAAAAAAAAAAAGTGGGCTCAGGGCTGAACCCTGATGCACACCCACTCCCAATGGGAACCGTTCTTGGAGTCAAAACACTGTACTTATGTCATTGGGTCTTTTCATATGGCATGCGCTAATTCTACCAGTGTTCCAAGGACTTTGAACTATTGTTGATCTGTCCAAATCAATTTTCTTGAGTAGACAGTAAGTTTGTCTACTAAATTATCTGTGTTATGCATCCTCTGTAGCCATGCTGCTTATATTGCTCAATTACTTAAAACTGCTGTAGAGATTTTTTTCTGGGCTTCTGATTAAAAAAATAGGCTACGTCAGTTAGCACTACCCAGTGAATAAAGATAGACATGATTTCCTGTTGTTGCTTGATACCTGCTTGAACTTTTTAAGTTTGCTTGTGCATGGTTGTTTAATGCTGCTTTCCCTGGCATTTACTTACTTGCAATGTATTGCAGCAAGTTGTGAATGCTCAACTAATTAATGTGTACTCAAGCATCTTGGAGAAAAAGCATGAGAGATGGCGAAAGAGCATGCAAGTTGTTATGTTATTACTTTAAGTTCTTTCTCTGAGATGCAGTAACTTCAGAGGGAGAATAGAAAATAAGGAGGGTGGTCACCCACCATAAGGGGTTGGGTTGATCTGAGATTTGCTTCCTGCAAAAAACATTTGCTTTTGTTTTATAGGTTTATATATGTACTTGGGAGTGTTTTTCCCTTGAGCATTTCTCTTTAAACCACTATGTACTCAAGGGAAATTTTTCATGCCAATGGAGCTAACCAATTATGTATATACATAAACAGACTGAAGGACTGAATTTCTGCTTAGGTATATATATATATATATATATATATATATATATATATATATATATATAAAACTCTCATTAATTTATTATGTATTTATTTATTTTATTTTACATTTGGTTACCGAGAAAGTCCAACTGAACACAAGTCCTTTTTCAGCGGAGGGCCAGGGAGAAAAGCTCCACATTTAACATTATAATAGTGTCTATTAATACAGTTACAGAAATATACCTTTACACAGCTTACATCAAATAAAAACTAAGATGGCACCGGAAAAAACATTACATCATGTAAAGCCAGGATGCCTTCATCTGTCCATTGCATGAGGGTAAGGTTGATTAGAGAAGATGGAGTTACCTGAGGAGTCATAGTTACAAATCCAGTTAGTTTGGAGGTATGTTTTTAGTGCTTCCTAAACTGGGCAAGAGATATTGTGGCTGAAATATTAGTGGGCAGAGTGTTCCATTTTTTTGGCTATAAAATTTGAATATAGAGTGGCTCCTGCGGAGTTGTTGGGTTTAGTGACTTGAAGAAGAGGTTTATTGTTAGGGCATAGGACTCTAGTACTGGAGTAATGATGTATTAGGTTTTGTAACGCAGGGGTTTTATCAGGGGAGTAGAGAATCTTATATGTTAGTATAGGCGGGATATAAAGGAGAAGATGGGGAAGTTCAAGCCAGTTGAGTTGTTTAAGGGGTGAGCAGTGGTGTGTTTGATGTGGACTATTGCTGGCAAACCTTGCAATTTTGTTGTAGCAAGCCTTAGGTTTAGATAATTCTGATTTTCTAGGGTTGGTAAGAATGGGGAGGCATAAAGCAGTATAGAGGTGAGATGGGTTTGTGCTATTTTAGCCCTGGTGGCGTTTGTAATGAATTGTTTATTTCTATATAGTGACCCCAGTTTTTTATGAACTTTCTTTATGGTGAGTGACATGGGAATGTCAAATTTCATATAACAGTCGATTTCAACTCCTAGGAGTTTGGTGTGAGTAATTGGAGAGATAGCAGTCTTGTTAGAGGTGATAGAAAAAATGGGTATGGAAGTAGAGTGGTTAGTTGGGTGGAATATGAGAAGATTGGTTTTGCTGGTGTTTAGTATTAGCTGAGATGTAGTAAGCCATTGTTCTGGAGAAAGGAAAGAGGCCTGTGTTTGTAAATGGAGTTCTTGGAGGGAGGGAGAGGCGCAGATTAGTGTAGAGTCATCAGCATTTTGGATGACAGAGGCATGTAGAGTAGATGTATGGAGGTTATTAGTGAAGATGGAGAAAAGTAAAGAACCCAGGATAGAGCTCTGAAGAGCACCCAGTGTGATTGGTAATAGAGGAGAGAGTTCCTGTCTGCCTGTTGCCTAATAGACAAGTAGCTTTGAAACCATGTGATGGTGGGTTTACTAAGATTAAGTTCTGAGAGGGAATTAATGAGTTTGTTGTGGTTAACAATATCAAATGCTTTAGAGAGATCCAGAAAGATAGCAGTGACATAATTACCATTGTTTTGGTGGTTGTTTACTGTTTAACAGAAAGACATGAGGGTTGTTGTAGTGCTGTGATAGGGCCTGAAGCAATGTTGAGTGTTTGTGAGGAGGTTGTGGGTGTTAAGGTAATTCATGAGTTGTGTGTGTATACACCTCTCGAGTATTTTGGACAGGAGTGACAGTATAGTTATTGGCTGATAAGTTACCCCCTTTGTGGAGCGGGATGATATAAGAAGTTTTCCATATTTCAGGGACTAGGTTTTCAGAGATTGAATGGTTGATAAGAATAGATGCGGGGTATGCAATAGCATTAGCTGCTATTTTCAAAAATTCAGCAGGGAATTTATCAGCGGCTAGGGTGGTAGGTTTAAGTTTAATAAGGAGCTTTTTAATTGAGTCAGTAGAAACAGGATGTAGAGGAAATCCATTGCTGTTAGTATGGTTGTTGGCTGTAAGGTTGGAGGACTGACAGCTTTGTGAGTTAGCTAGAGTGAGAAGGGGATCAGTGAAGAATTTGTTAAAATTGGTGGCAACACTTGAGTGTGGTGTCGGTTGTTTTTGGAAGGGGAAGTACCTGATTTTCTAGGAAAAGAATGTTGTTAATAGCTAACCAGAATTTTGGGGGATTATTTTGATATTTTGTTTGTATATTGTGGTAGTAGTTGATTTTTCCTTTTTTGACATTTTTCTTTGCCTTGTTCAGCAGTTCTAGATATGCCTGTTTATCTATGTGGGATCCAGTTTTGTGCCAGAGTGCCCAGACTTTATCTTTGGATTTCAGCAGAGATCAAGTCTCTTTGCCCAACCATGGGGAGTAGTTGGCTTTGACTCTAATTTTTCTGGGAGGGGCCTGGGAGTTTAAGATATCTAAGAAGGGAGAGCTGAAGTACTGGACTGCACTGTCAAGGTTATGGTTCCTGAGAGAAGTCCAGTTACATCCTTTTAGTGCTATATTAAAGCTAGATGGATTGAAGTTTTTCTTGTTTGGTATTATCCAATAAGTAGTGGGCTTTTCCTGGTTGGTGCAATGTCTAATTTTATAAGTAAGTGGTCACTCATGCTGTCAGGGAAGCAGCCTGCATGACATATAAGGGTTGGTCTGTTTGTCAGAATCCAATCAAGTATTGATTGTCTTTTAGAGTTTTTTCCAATTCTGGTGGGTGTTTAATTAATGAGGATATGTTTATTACTCTATTATCATTATACCATTTAGCTCTTAAGGTGCAGGATATTTCTCACTGTTGCATGAATGCAATAGCAAAAACCTACGATCCAACAATTGCTAAAACCATTCTGATGATAATAATATTCCCTTCAACTGCATGTCCAGTGTTCCGTGTTTTATCTGTTTACAAAATGCACATTGTATTATGATGCAAGCTTCCTTATAACAATAATGGCTGTTCTATCCGAGATATAGTAAAGGCTATATTCTCTGTTACTGCTAATGTATTGCTCTTATGTCTTGCTCACATGAGCATGTTTTACTCACCTGCTTGTTGCTTTATGCATGTAATATCACATCTGCTGTCAGGCTTTCAACAATGGGTTTTATATAAAATGGAACTTGCACATTCAAACAACCAGATCATCAAAAAATAAATATTGTGATTCAACACATGCAGGAAAATATTCAAAGCAGACCAAACAAATAAACAAACTAAGGTTTTGTTAAAAAAAAAAAAAAAAAAAAAAACTTGAATACTACACTCAGCAACTGCTGATATTTCACATGGCCATCATAACTCTACCTCATCAGTGATATGCCTTATATAAATGTGGCATTTGGTTTAGAAAATGTAATTGTACAATACAAGCTTCAGGATTTGAAGCTGCAAATTAACAAACAAAACTCTCTGCCTATCCTACCTAGCAAGGAACTCCATAAATGTATGAAGCTCAAAAAAGAGCTTCTGTATTAAACTTAATTTCATATGGCTAGTCTTACTTCTTTATGCAAAAACTATTTAAAAGATATAAGGTAAAATAAAAATATAGCCCACCTAATAAAGGTTTACCTTTATATTACCAAGAATGACAAATACGAATGCACTATTGTGCGACTTTAAACTGCGAAAATCAAACGTTGAACATCACCAAAGTTCGAAAATCAAAATCTGGAAAACCAGATTCGATAATTTTCGAACTACAAATTACACTATACATCGTTATGCAGGGGGCAAGAGCCCCTGCACCCCCCACACCCCCCCTACTTTAATATACTAACCCTGAGATCTTACTACAGTGAGGGAAAGGGTTCATTTTCCGATCCCCGCTATAGTGCGATCTGCACCTGAAATGCCGAATCTGCAATGAGCGAATACCAATGTGCATTTGCTCATTGCAAATTCGGATCATTTTTTTCGACATTCTGTGATTTTGAACATGCACTTTCGTCCTTCTTGGGATCGAACTTGTGCATATCGGTAATATAAAGGTAAACCAATAAACGTATCTGCCTTTCTGTTTTATCCTCTTTATGAACTAAACAACGTGACCTTCAAATGTTTCAGTTTTCCTTCCTCCTCATTGTATAACTGCTTGATACTGTCTCTGCCTAGGCCATAAGAATATGTATCTCAAACTCATTTCAAGACAAATAATTAAATAAAGCAGAGCTGTTTAACATGCTTTATATTGAAGGCACATGTTTGTTTCCAACTAGACACCATCTGCTGACAGGCTGTTTAGTCTAAAAAAAACAAATAAAAAAATGTATTTTTTTCCGCAGTTTTTCTACAGTAACTGCAAGACCCACTGCTCAGTTGTGCCAGGTTTACATGTAAGTTGTGTAGTTTATCCTGCAAGATAAATAATAAAAGGTATTCAGCCATACCAATCAGTGTACTGCACTTATTCAGTCATGCATTTCTGTTCATCTAATAGTTTGTTTTATTTTGTAGACGTAGTAGGCAGTTTATTCTCTTCTGCCTGTTTACACTGAGTGATTTTTGCCTTAATTTTTCACGAGGGACATAGATGGATAGAAATAATTTTATTTCATTTGTGTGTCCTTTGAAAAGAACAGGGGAAAACATTATAATTGTTCCAGTAAGATGCTCTTATTGTATGCAGACAGTGAGCATACTTTTATTTCACAGCTGTGAAGCTCATCTCCCAAGTGATACATTTGTAAGACAATTTGGTACCAAAGCAACAGCTGAAAACTGTTGCAGCTAAACATTCCTTCACCATTTCTGTGCTTATAACTGTTAGGATACTAGCTGCATCCAGGAATAGTTAAGCAGTGTTCTAGCATTTTTTCATCCTTCAGGGTGCTAGAAAACAAAAATCCTTAAATTAACACTTGACAGTCAGACTTCAGCTAATAAATAATCCAAAGACTGACTGCTCTTGCAAACTATTGCAGACAGCTACGACCGAGTGCTATAAGCATATGAAAAATAATGTGGGGAAATTACAAACATAGGATAGCAAGGCATTCTTAATAGGCAGCACAGATACTCCACTGGGGGCTTACTGGAAGCTTGTATTGTATGTTATTCAGACAATGAACTGCCTCAGTAAGCTAAGGGAGTAGTGTGAGGTGTGTCAATAGATAGGTTATAGGTCAGCTTGGCAAAATTCAATTCCTCACCAGGTTTGTGTACTGTGAACCCATTAGAGGGATACCAAACATACATCACAAAATGCCAGCATGCAATTCTCCTATCATTAGCTCTCAGCAATCTGTTTGGCTACCACATGCCTGACAAGCTGCAGATGGTGTGTTGTGCCTTCAGGTAATGATGAGTAAAGAATAATAAAGTAGTTACCCCAGAATAATATACTTTAATAAGGGGTATAAATTCAGAAAAAAAAAGTTTCTTTCTAAGGATATGACAAAATTCTCTGCACTGAGCTTGCAGCTCAGACTGCTTCCCCCACCACATGCCTAACCCATAAATAGCTGCAGCCGTACACAGATGATAAAATGACACTGTTTCCTTCTGCTGCTGACCAGTGGTGACCCAAATCGATCATAATCATGACCGCCTTGCTAGCTTGGCTCTCACTTCAGTACAGCTGCCTTGAAACATGTTAAAATTTAAAGTACAAGGACCTGACACAGCAGGAAGACATGCTTTCAATGCTGGACAGGTGACCTGATTGTCGAGAAAATTAGGAATTCAAGCCTCTTTCTTCTAGTGGAAAGATTTCATGCAGAAAAGTATAATATCAAATAATGGAAGTATGAACTTTTTGAAATAGTTTACAAATTCACTTAAGAATGGTCACTTACTCAGTGTGCTTCATCAGAATATGGAAAAGACCATACATAAAGTAATGTGGTTTTAGCAAAGTAATACTGCCTATGATTGCAGTATCTTTAGTGATAGCAAGAGACAATTGTTTTGCAAGATGTAATAATAAGATTAGCAGCAGAAGTTGACACCTAATCACTGAAGCAAACAGATCAAGCTCAAATGATGGATAATACATTATGTATAATTACAGTATCTACCTTCTCTCATATATGTTTTTCACTGTCTATCTTCAGGGGTTGCAATATCCCTTAGCAGCACTATTGTACATATTGTATATAGTTAGTAGTTGTGTGTTCTCTTCTTTATTATTGCTCATTTCTAAACTGCAATTGTTTGTGATATGTCTATAATGCAAAATGAATAAAATTTCTATTTGAAAAAGAAAATGGAGATACAGATAAACACACAAGTCTGTATTTACAGTGTACCAATTCAGATACATAGCCACCGTTATACATGGTATATGACATGCATCTGCAGGTGTCGCTTCAGCTTCAGGAAATCTTGGCAGGTTTAAGTACCTCATGAGGACTTAGAGGAGAAACCTAGTGCCTGAGGCTGAAAAAGCTGGCACATGTAAAAACACAGAGATAACTCCCAGCTACTCATTTTTATGACTTTACCAGTCCAACTAAATTAATGTTAAAAGGTTAAAAGAGTAAGGAAGCTGCTGCTTTTTAAGTCTCAAGTCTTTATTGCACAAAAAGACACTACATTCTAAAGTTTTTGTGATGCACCTTATTATATTGTTTTCTTTATCAAGGCCTAACTTCATTTTTTATTTTTGGCTAACTAACTTTGCATTGGTATCTTCATACATGACCTCTGTCATTTGCTGGCAACCAAATATATCACCTCACACAAGATTTGGCACAGTTCTCCTTGGGAGTGCCTGACTGAATTAGAGATGGTTGCATATAGGTTCTCTTTTGTGCCAGGAGCAGAGATAGAGGTTGAGACCTTGAGAAAATGTCAACAGAGTTAGACCATGTCATCATCTGCAGAACACGTACAGTCCCCTTGTGAGTATGGAGAAATGAGAATAATTATCACTCAGAGTTCTCAGTTTTAACTATCAGAGAAATAGAATTTGTATTAAACATGTATGTTGAGCAGTTTTACAGACAGTTCTCCAGAAGAGACATTGTTGAAAATGAGACTAGAGCTGCATTTTGTGCTATGTTCTGCTGTCTCACTTATATACAATGGAAACATTCCATATTACCGAATGTTCATAATCTCGAATGTGTTTAACATCGTCAGAAGTGATAAAACTCATTTGGTCACTTCTGTCAGTGTTAGGTCTGTTCAAGATTGTGCACAGTGGGGATCATGGATTTTGTCCTTTCCCCACAGTAGAGTGATCTCAGAGTTGGTATATATACTTAGCGTGTCGGGGGGGGGGGGAGCAAGGGGGCTTGCACAAAAGTGTTTTGTTTTTTTTTCAGTATTTTGGGTTTTGATCATTTGGGATCGATCATTACCCACTCCAGATTTGTGTACGTCAATGTTTAGCAGTACATCCCGTACACTATATTCCAAAGGGCTTTACAAGAAAAATGCAGATTTGTAAATCAGGACATGCACAGATAGGATAATTAATGTTAACAGAGAGCTTCAGACTTGACATCCTTCAGACAATGCATGCTAGTGCAAAACTTGTTCTAGCAACTTTCTTTTGTAAGAACAATCTCCAGAATCTTCCCTTGATTTTGGGCATGTGTCCACTCAGTATTTTTGGCTTTGTCCAGAATTCTTGCACTTAGAGGTTGACAGATATGATTGCAAAATGCTTTTTAAGATTACAAAATAAACTTTTCTTTAGAATCAGAAGTCAGTCATTATATTCTTTCAAAAAAGATATTTGCATGTATATGGAATATAGAAAATATTGACAAGGTTTTATGGCAATCAAGCTTCTTGAAGGCTAGCTTGACAATCCAGTTTAGGAAACTGTAAACATAAAGACCAATTTATTGTAAGCGCTTTCGTCGAGGCCAGTGCGCCAACTTCATCAGACAACTCAACAGCCATAAAAACCTCCATTTTATGCTCACATTCAACATAATTAAACAATTAAACAGTTAAATCCTTGATTGAACCATTAGTTAAAACTACTTCATATTTAAAGTGCCCTTGCTTCCTGACTTACAATTTATTGCAATGCCTTAGAAGCTATGGCAACAGTATAAAAAACTTGTTTTTACATGTTATTAAAAACCCCTAATAAATATTATAAAATCATAAAATACTTACTATTACAAAAACTTTTTGTTTGTATTTATATTCAATCTAAATATTGAAAATTCAGAAAAGTCAGACAAAATGATAGGCACCTCTAAAAGACCCTAACTATCTTTCATTATATAAATACCTTATAAATCCATAACTTGCATAAATAATTAAATATCTGAAAATCGTATGTAAAAAATGTAAGTTAGATACAATAAACATCAGTTTGTGTATACATATAACCTATACTAATCTAATAAACTTAATAGCGAAAGTATTAGATTAAAAACATATTTTATAAGTTAACATTTTGTCTAGAAAGTGCTTTTAACTTCAATATACATTTTATAGAAGCATATTCATTCAGCCCAGGGGGTGTATGTGCTGGTGGCCGAATTTGCCACATAAATTCACATTCCTCTAATCTTAATTCCCATGGTCCCCCTCTTAGATTAGGGTCAACTTTCTGAATTAATGTAAAGGCAAACTTATGTGTTGGATTCTCAGCTATGTGCTTAGCCAGGGCATTTGTCAGAATTCCCTTTTGAATATTATATCGGTGCTCATAAATTCTTTGCTTCAGCTTTTTTTCTGTTTTGCCTATATAAAATGATGGGCAAAATTCACATAATGCCACATATACTACTCACTGGGAATCACAAGTATACTTTCCTCTTATTACATATTGTCTATCTCTAATGGTATACTGCTTTCCTAATTTTATGTACTTGCACTGCTGACAGTGTCCACATTTACCCATACCATTTCTAAATGTATGCTCGTTGCTCTGTCTTTCTAAAAGGCTTTTCAAATTTGGGTCTCTTCTATATGAGAAATGTGGTCGTGACTCCAACACTTTATTAATTCTGTTATATTCCAGGATTATAGTCCAATTCTTCAGTATGATGTCCTTAATGTAACTAACATCTAAGGAATATGTAATCAATACACTAGTTGTTACATTGCTAACTGTTCTTGGTTGAGTACCCATGTGTTCTGTTTCAACAGGATTTTGTATATCATCACCCCTATAGTTACCTTGGTAGCCATTCTGTACTATGGGTCTAAAATGGCCGGAAGTTCTTTTAAAGTTAACTTCGTCTATAATATGTGTAAGGAAAGGTTTTACACAAGAAGAACTTGACTTTTTGCAGTTGTTAAGATTGTGTCACATTAGGGCTATGAAACCAGACAAGGGAGGAGTGTTGGTGTTTATGAATCAAGATATGTATATTAATAAAATGCTTGAACATTTAAGAAGTGAAACTTATGAACATGTCAGCTTAAATGAACTTAATGGGGCATATAACAGAATTTACAATGTTCTAAATTATCTGTTTTTGGAAGCAAGTATTACTATTGACACCCTAAAATATTTGAATATGCCAGCACCAGTTATACCAACTCTATTTGGCTCTCCTAAGATACATAAAAATTTAAATGATCCATCTCTCAAGCTCATAGTAGATGGGAGGGGGTCGATTACATACGCATGTGCAAAATACATAGACAACAAATTGAAGCCCTATCTAAGAACTGAAACACAAATTTGTTCTGATTCATGGGGATTTTTAGAAGGCATTAATAATTTGGAATATAATAATGAGGTTTGCCTTCTTAACTGTGGATATAAAGGACCTCTATACCGTAATTCCACAAACGCTTGGAATACAATGGGTTAGGGAGTTTCTACATTTAAAAGGAGCTGGAAATTTGGACATCTATGTGATTTAAACATTACTAAAACTAGTGTTATCAAATAATTTCATGTACTTTAATGGAGACCTTTATTTGCAGAAAACAGGGGTGCCCATGGGCTCACCCTGTGGCTGCAGTTTTGCCAATTGCGTAATGGCATTTTGGGAAAGGCATTTCCTTTTTAGTAATAACATCTACAAGATTAATGTAGCATGGTACTCATGGTACCAAGACGACATGTTTTTTGTGTGGAAGGGCCAAACAAGCATGGTAGATGAATTTATTACAAAAATAACTGAGTTTACTAACTTCTTGCAATTCACATACCAGGTGGACATGGATTCTATCAGTTTTTTAGACATTCGGATAACTAAGGATAAAAGTAATAATAGGTATAGAACAACCATTTATAGAAAGCCCACCTATTCAAATGCCTTTCTGCACTTTACAAGCTGTCACCCATATTTTCAAAAGAAAGCTGTTGTAAAGGGCCAGATAGTAAGGGCAGCCAGAATGGTTTCTGCAGATAGTGATTACATATTGGAATGTGCAAATTTGAAAGACATGTTTCTTAAAAGGGGGTACCCAGAACCTTTCCTTACACATATTATAGATGAAGTTAACTTTAAAAGAACTTCTGGCCATTTTAGACCCATAGTACAGAATGGCTACCAAGGTAACTATAGGGGTGATGATATACAATATCCTGTTGAAACAGAACACATGGGTACTCAACCAAGAACAGTTAGTAATGTAACAGCTAGTCTATTGATTACATATTCCTTAGATGTTAGTTACATTAAGGACATCATACTGAAGAATTGGACTATAATCCTGGAAGATAACAGAATTAATAAAGTGTTGGCATCACGACCACATTTCACATATAGAAGAGGACCAAATTTGAAAAGCCTTTTAGAAAGACAGAGCCACGAGCATACAATTAGAAATGGTATGGGTAAATGTGGACACTGTCAGCAGTGCAAGTACATAAAATTAGGAAAGCAGTATACCATTAGAGATAGACAATATGTAATAAGAGGAAAGTATACTTGTGATTCCCAGGGAGTAGTCTATGTGGCATTATGTGAATCTTGCCTATCATTTTATATAGGCAAAACAGAAAGAAAGCTGAAGCAAAGAATTTATGAGCACCAATATAATATTCAAAAGGGAATTCTGACAAACACCTTGGCTAAGCACATAGCCGAGAATCCAACACATAAGTTTGCCTTTACAGTAATTCAGGAAGTTGAACCTAACCTAAGAGGGGGACCATGGGAATTAAGATTAGAGCAATGTGAACTTATGTGGCAAATTCGGACATCAGCACATACACCCCCTGGGCTGAATGAATATGCTTCTATAAAATGTATATTGACGTTAAAAGCACTTTCTAGATAACAAGGTTAATGTAGCAAAAGATCCTGACCAGTACTCAGCAGGTACTCACCCGGAGGACATGAGTGATTACTTACTCACCTATGTTATCAAATTCAAGAAAATCACCCCCCTTCTTACAACCATAAAAAAAATCAGGAACAATAATAAATTCAACGCCTCCATTTTCCAAACTGAACTTAAAGCCCACAACTGGACAATACTCAAGTCTCTTCCTCTTGAAGAGGCAGTTATCTACTTCAACACCACCTTCCTCAAGATTCTAGATTCCCATGCTCCAATACGGTCCACTAGAACTAAAACCAAAACCGCACCATGGCTCTCTAAGGAAACAAAATCCAAAATCCTATCTAGAAACAAGATGTGGGTCACATGGCACCTCTAAAGACCCACACTCCTCCAAACCTTCCAGCAACTTAGAAATGAAACTAAAAGAATGATCTTAAATGATAAAAAAACTTCTTCCTCCACCTCCAACACAAACACCTTAATAATCCACAAAAATTCTGGGCAGGCTTAAACAAGCTCCTGCACCCAGGCCAGGCAACCACCCCACTCCAACAACTTGCAAACAACAGTGCCCTGTAAACATTGCTAACACATTCAATAGTTTCTTCACAGAAACTATACAATCCCTGGCCACACAATTCAAACAAACAACCAGCCCACTCCACTACCCATGCCAGCAGAATACTACAACTACATCAGATCATCTATTTACCTTTGATCCAGTACCCATATCCTTTATAACATCTCTTCTTAAAAAATTAAAACCCACTAAGCTAGCAGCTGACCTTCTCCCAGCTGAGTTTCTGCAAAAAGCAGCTGAGGCCATTTCCTATCCCGTCTCCATAATCATAAACCGTACCTTGTCAGAAGATCCCTCCATATGGAAAATGTCCCACATTATTCCTCTCCATAAAGGTGGTAGCTCACTAGAGCTAACCAACTACAGACCTATAGCTATACTCTCACCTCTGGCCAAAATTATGGAAAAGTGTGTCCACAAACAACTGATGGAACACCTCACCAAAAATAAAATTCTAGCTAACTCCCAACATGGCTTCAGGCCAAATCACAGTACCACATCAGCCCTACTATCCTTTCTAATACCATCAATAACTTCAGAAACAATAATAAACTATCATCTGCTCTTTTCTTAGACCTCTCCAAGGCCTTTGATATGGTGAACCACATTCAACTCCTCCATACATTAAAACTATCACTCAGCAATTCCACGCTGAAATGGTTCCAATCCTACCTGTCCAATAGGCAACAGGCTGTTCTATGGCAGGACAAATTATCTACATGCCTACCTGTTACACTTGGAGTTCCCCAAGGATCTATTCTTGGCCCTCTTCTCTTCACCATCTTTGTTAATGACCTGCCCACAATCCCCCCCATGCCACATGCATTCAATATGCAGATGATTCGACTATCATCAGCACTGCCTCCAACCTGGCAGACCTCACTGCTTCAACCCAAGACACCTTCAACCTAATAGAAAAATGGTTCTCAAGTCGACAACTAGTTCTCAACCCCAACAAAACAAAACTACTTACTTTCTCACCCACTAACAAGACTCTTCCCCCCACCTTCTCTATTACATCCTCTAATGGAATCACTATATCACCAGAAGCTCACACAATGCTATTAGGTGTTACCATTGATAACTCCCTTAAATTTGACACCCATTTCAATCTTACCATCAAAACCGCCAATAAAAGCTTGGCTCTCTATAAAGTAAAACACTTTCTCACTCCTCACGCTAAAATTACAATTGCCAGCACACACCTACTATCAACTCTTTCTATGCCTCCCTCTTTACAAACCTAAACAAGACAACCCTTAACAAACTTGCTTCTTGTTGCAATCACATAGCTAGATTTGCCACAAATTCCACCTTTAGAACGCACCACTGCACTAACTTGAAGCAACTAGGGTGGTTAGAGTTTTCCAGCCAACTCCATTTCAACCAACTTAAAATGGCTCACCAGATACTGTATCACCCAGAGAAAACACCAGCTCTGAAAAACATCATTCACCCCTATATTAACCTGCAATCTTCTCCAATAAGATCTTAGCTCAAACTACCAAAGCCAATAATTCTGCTGGGGATTCTCTATTCTCAAACTTTGTAGGTAAAATGTGGAACTCCTACCGACCATGCTCACCTCAGAACCCTCACTCCTACAATTCAAAAAAGCTTAAACCCCATCTCAATACTCTCTGGCAATGTCCCTGTTCCAAACCTGATTAACCACTATCATTTACCCTTCTCTTACCTCACTATCCTTAACCCTTTTTAACAAAGCGCCTATGCAACTGACCTATGTTTTTTTATTTGCTGCTTTTTTTTTTTTTCCCAAGATGTGATGTATCTTTATATTGTATTTAGAACTCAACTATCTTCCTTTTTTTGCATTAACAATGTTCATATGTCTGTTATGTACTTGGAGCTTTTCTCCCCGGGCCTCCGCTGAAAATGGACATGTATCCAGTCGGACTCTCCCGGTTAACAAATGTAAAATAAATAAATAAATAAATAAAATAAAATGTTAACTTAAAGAATATGTTTTTAATCTAATACTTTCACTATTAAGTTTATTAGTTTACTATAGGTCATATTTATACACAAACTGATGTTTATCATATCTAACTTACATTTTTTACATGCATTTTTTAGATATTTAATTATTTATGCAAGTCATGGATTTATGTGGTATTTATATAATTAAAGGTAGTTAAGGTCCTTTAGAGGTGCCTATCATTTTGTCTGACTTTTCGATATTTAGATAGAATATAAATACAAACAAAAAGTTTTTGTAATAGTAAGTATTTTATGATTTTATAATATTTATTAGGGGGTTTTAATAACATGTAAAAACAAGTTTTTTATACTATTGCCATAGCTTCTAAGGAATTGCAATAAATTGTAAGTCAGGAAGCAAGGGCACTTTAAATATGTAGTTTTAACTAATGGTTCAATCAAGGATTTAACTGTTTAATTGTTTAATTATGTTGAATGTGAGTATAAAATGGAGATTTTTATGACTGTTGAGTTGTCTGATGAAGTTGGGGCATTGGCCTCGACGAAAGCGCATACAATAAATTGGTCTTTGTGAAGTTTAAAGCAGCTAACTTGCTTTTTTGTTGTTTTTTACCAAGTTTGTAAAGTGAACAGTTTGAAACTGTAAACATACCTAGGGCGTAAACACTGCATTCATTTTATTTCTTTTGATAAGCTTATTTTTGAGACTTTGAGCATTTGGGTCTGTCTCTGCTACTTTCTCTCTTGAGCGTTTTTTCTATTGCTATATGAGCTGTATTTGATACTTTGCATGGCAATGCCTGGCACATGTTAAAAATCAGTGTGAAAATAATATGGGATGGATTTCGTGCAGCTGGAATGCATATAGTTATTTCATCGCTACTGAAGCAGCAGATGAGCTAATTCTAGCCATATTTATGTTTTATTTATTTATTTTACATTTGTTTACCAGGAAAGTCTGGCTGGACACAGGTCCTTTTTCAGCAGAGGCCCAGGGAGAAAAGCTCCAAGAGTAACAAATACATACAACAGCGAAACATATACAGCCATTTGAGAAGCAAATACATACAAGATAGTGGTTTCAGACACAGTAAGTACAGCAACAGTAATTTACATAAAACATGGTTGTTTACATTTAGTGGATATATCCAAATGATTATGTACAGCTAAAGCGAAACTACCATTAGTGGTAGATCATGCTAGTAGAGTAAGAGTAATGATGGCAGAGTGAAAAGGAGGAATAGGTTATCCAGGGGAGTAGCAGGTGTTAGTCTGAACCATGTGGCACAGGCAGGTTCTGAGAATGCAGAACTTGTTCTGTGGCTGCTGTGAAGTAGGACTATTGTTTTTTCATACATATTCTGTTCAGATAGGTAATTTATAGTTAATTGATCAGGGATGCACATGCCGAACAAATCAAATGCTGCTGCTAAACTTCTCATAACTGATATGTTTAATTAATATGTTTTACATTTCTTAGTTATTTGTTTTGTTTCCCAGTCATATTACAGTACTTCTCATTTAATTCAGCCGCCAATTTCAGGTATTTCTGTGTAACATGCACATTAGGGCTGTAATTACGTTCAGTTGAGCAAAATGCAGTAATGCTACTATTACAAGCGAGTAGGAGTGAATTGAGAGTAAATTAGCATTCCTTGGTATAGAAACAGAGAAATGCAATGATATAAGTATGGCACATATTTATACTTGTTTATAGAGGCTGCCACTTAACTCTAACACATCTTCCACAGACTTTGGCAGAGGTAATCAGTTGTAGATACTTTTATTAAAAATCCTGACACCCCCTCTCATGCCTATAGTTCAGCACTGTGTTGTTTCTGCCTAGAGTTCATTTCCAAGCTGCATAGGAATCAATAAAATTATAAGACATTACTCATGTTTTATATGCCCATATAAATAGTCCCTAGTTACACCCTTCTGGAATGACCACACCTGCAAGAATGGTTGTGTTGTTGTTATTATTGCTAATGAATGTGTACTCCATCTCCCATTACAAGCTTCATTAATATAAGTCTGTGTTTGAAATTGCTGTCAAAACTATTTTACTGTATAATATAAACATAATGTATGTTCCGTACTCAGGTATCTTCTGACATTATTTGGTTAATCCCTTTGACTTTGGATTAGTCATTGTTCCACTTACCATGACAGACAGATACAAAACATGGGAATTTATTCTCAGCTGCAACATCTGTTCCCATCCTGGTAGAATCATTTAATTTGGCATATAGTTTGATTCCTATAGTGGTTGCTATGCCACATTTTAAACTGTTAAATCTCTAGATCAGATCCCTAAAAGTAAAGAACTTCAAGAATTTTGACTGTGGTAAGTAGATACATGATATTACCTGGATATTCTTAAAATGTCCTACACATTCTTTAATACAACCATCAAAGGAATCCTAAGAATAAAGGAATTGTTCTTCTCAGGATGACACTAGTCATCAGAATCTGTTATGATAACTTTGGGATATATTCTAGTCCCGGTACCTTAAGAAAGGGCTGCTTGTTTTCCTTAACATCTACAGGCAACAGAAAAATGTCTGTACTAGCCCCAAAGAGAGTACAAAATAATGTCTTCTTCAAAAACCGATTGGTAATAGAAACACAAAGAACTTTCGGTAAGGTGTCAATATACTTTTAAAACAGACCATAACTCTAGTCCTTCTCCCTGCCCTTATGCACCAAGGCTAACAAAACAGAACAGATTCAGACTATATTTCCAGTCGTCTATATCATTTGCTAACACATAGTATACAGTCTACAGAAGTCTCTTCTGGCCTTGATTTTTACAGTCTGCAAAGCCTTCACCTAAAAGAAGTGATTGGATTATATAAAGTGGCTGCTATCCAAAATGTAAAATACAGAGTCTTCTGATACAGATGTATCCTTTACTCACTTCCATTATTTTTTTAACCTTTGTAAGTGAAGCATGTTTACTGAATCAACTACAACCCTTAGGAATTCTCATACCAAGGTCTCTAAGAAGCCTCTTGTCACTAACTGTTGGAAATTTTTCAAACAGGTCATCCAGATATTGTTTCCAAGTATGTATTTCATTAGGGCTGTGGCATGGACAGTGTTCATTTCCCTGGGTAAGAGTTTCTTAAGAAAGAAAGAAATTTTTCAATAAATACTTAACAAAGGTTGCCATATTCCTATAAGCATTTAAGCTCTTTGACATGATAAATACTATCCATACTTTGGTGTGAAAGCTTTTGCTTCAAATGATTCAATGGCTATATGTAGAGAAGAGACCTAGTACAGTGACAGGACACTCTTCCACAACCCTGCCTGACTAATAAATGGATTCTAAATGGAACATTTGGTTAAGAACTCTAGGCTTTTCCTAAATAACCATAAATCAAAGAGAAGTTATTCTGTGGGAAAAGGTGTAGACATCTATGTATGGAACCCATGAACACACAGCTCTTTAATAAAAAAAGATTTATTACATTGAGCAATTTCATCCTTACATGGCCCATGCATAGATTTTGCACTAATTATTTTGTATGTTTATCTTCAATGGCTGCAATTGTTCATAGGTTCATAGGTAGGTACTAGGCTATCGGCCCAAGGGCCTATGTAAGCCTAGACAACAAGGTTCCCTGGCTTACGCCACCCAAGAAAGTTATTTTCCTGTGCCACTGTCGACCAGAGACACAGAAGTGATCCCCGGGGTGTATTTCCTATTTCCCATCCACTCATCAAGATTTTTCTTGAAGAGTGCTAATGAAGAACTTTGCTTGACATAGATGGGTAGCCTGTTCCAGAGTATGGGAAGTCTCTGGGACAGGAATCTATCCCTCCAGTATGTCCTGTTTATTGTGGTGACAAGGTATAGGTCTCTAGAGTATGTAGCTCAGAGGGATTGGGATTTCTTTAGGTGTAGCATGTCCAACAGCTCTGGGTTTGACATAGCTTTGAATGTTTGGCAGAGATCAACTCAGAGTAGGTGATATGCGACAGATTAAAGCTGGAGTTTTTTAAGGCGGTCAGTGTAGGGCATTTGTTTGAGGCCAGTAATCCTCTTTGTGAGGTACTTCTGTGGCCTTTCCAGCTGCTGCAGATGTCTTGTGAGGTACATTCCAAAAGGGGCATTGTACTCTATAATGGGTCTAATGAGTGTCAAGCAGAGGGGAGCAATGACCTCTTTTTTCCTGGATGAGAACCCTTTTATGATGAGGTGTGCCACGTAGAAGGACTTCCTGAATGTACTGTGGCGATGTGACTATCAAAGGTGAGACTACTGTCCACCTGGGTCCCAAGGTCTCTTATCACGCATTCAGTGTTAAGTAGATTGCTGCCTATGTGGTAGTTCATGGGTACAGAGTTTTTACCAAAGGGGATGACACTGCACTTATTGGCATTGAGCTTGAGGCCATGGCTTTGACACCAGGCATATGTCTCAGCGAGGCCCTTCTCTAGGATGTCCACATCATTTGGGGACTTGCCTATGGCTCCTAGTTTGCAGTCATCTGTGAACTTCATTAGCCTGAGGCCTTCTGTGTTAACCTGTACTTCAGAGAAGTAGATACCAAACAGGAGAGGTCCCAGGACGGAACCCTGTGGTACTCCACTGGTCAATTCTTTGAGGTCAGATTTGGAGTCTGCAACCTTTACGGTGAGGGTTCTGTCAGTGAGCCAGTTGGCAACCCATCTTGTGACGTATGGATTTATACCTAGTTTTATGAGTTTAGCTATAATTCCAGAATGGGGGATGGTGTTGAAAGCCTTGGCGAGGTCAAGATAGGCTGTGTGAACCACCTTACCCTCATCTATGGCTTTGGTGACTGCCTCAAAGAAGTCGATCAGGTTCAGGAGGCATGATCTGCCTTTCACAAACCCGAACTGGGTGGGATCTGGAGTTTGGAGGTTACCAATGTCTTTGTTTATGAGTTCCATGATGAGACGTTCCATGGCCTTGCAGACCAGGCTCATCAGGCTAATAGGTCGATAGTTCCCGGTATCAGTGGTGGCTCCCCCTTTGTGGAGTGGGATAACTGTTGCTGTGTGCCATTCAGTAGGCACAAAGCCTGATGCGAGGCTATTATTGAACATGGTGCTTAAGTGGGGAGTCAGTTAATTCTGAAGTTCATATAAAATGCAGCCTGGGATCTTGTTTAAATATACAGACATGGTCAATCTCTTGCTGCTTCTCTATCCTTGATTGTTTACCTAAAGTAAATTAGTTTGAACTCCCTGATTTCTATTTCCTAATTTGCTAGTTACTGATCACTTTTCCTGTAGTAGCTAAATGTCATCACAGTTCAATATGAGCACATCTAGAGATTCAATGTATATGGGATTTTTGCTCCATGGCTGTAGATCTGTGGAGTTAGCATAAATAAATTAGAGAAGCTTGGAGGGTGAAGCCCTCACATATGAAGTTTAATAGGCAATACCTTCCACAACAAGAAACTTTTTGTGATTTTTATTTTTCATTGGGCTGTCATTGGACATGGCAAACATAATAGATAAGGTATTCACCTCCCAGTCACAAGCTAAAAGAATCAGTTCTGACCTCCAGACAATGCCAAGCCTGTGTGGAGTTTGCATGTTCCCCTTGTGTCTGTTTAGGGTCCCTTCCTCCTCCCAAAAATGTGCTGGGTGTTTCCACCTGAAACTTGGGTGGTATGGGAACACAATGCACCCAAAATTAAGTGGAGTCATGAGCAACCACACAGACTTTAGGTAATGTCTATCAAGGGAGGAGTTGTAGATCAACCACTTTAGGCATTATCTATGGTGTACATTATCCTGTAGGCAGGAGATCATGGATCACAGACTACATGCCTTGTCTGGGATAACTACTAGATAGTATAAAGACTGGCTCTAGGTTGCCAAAATTTGCCTGTGAGAAGTCAGCTGGGGACCCAACCAACTCCTTATGCCAGGGACCCATGCAAATGGTGGGAGGGATACATGGGCCTCTAGTGGCAAATGTGTACCTGTCATAAAACCTATCATCCCTTGATCAATAATACTGGACTCATGGTATCCTGGGTAACTCTATTAAAGGAAATCTAGAGGTAAAACTTGCCAAAATTTAACTGGAGATTGCTATACTAACTATAGGTTCACTGACAGGGTACAGCTTGGAAGTGGATAGCATGATGGTCAGAAAGATACTGGCCATCCAAGAAGAAAAGGTAAAAGGGCAGTACAATAAAGTCATTTTACTTGAGATCCAGTGTCCACTATTCTTATCAGACAGATTAGAAACAGTGTGTAAATTTTGGTGAGGGACATTATCCTGAGGACAATGAGAGATGTCATCAGAATTAATGATAGACAGACTGGCATTCAGACTCCACTATAAAGATAAGCTCAATCTGTGTCCCACATCAAGGTTGTGATGGTAATGAAAATAGCCCGCTCAGACTGCAGTTGCAGGTTTTACTAGATAAAGCAGGACAGCATGAGTTGCTGTTGATAATGGGGGGCCTATATAATGCTATCTGGGTGGACAGAATGATATATGAGGACTACCCGAGGTCCATTTTGGTGTGACAACAGGAATAAAGGTGAAGAAAATATTCTAGACTTCTGTCTATCAAATTGTACAATGGTGGCCAATATATTGTTCGCTAAGAGACACAGTCACATAATGACATACAAGAGCAGCCAACATGCAACTCAGATAGACTTTTGCAGTGTAAGAAAAGGGCACTGTAGTAAAATCAGTGACAGCAAAGTCATCCGCAGTGAAGCAGTCAGGCCACAGCAGAAACTACTGATGGCTTCATCTGGAAGCAGTAGTAAGGGAATGCTCTAAGGTCGACAGACACCAGGTTGAAGATCTAAAAGTTATTACTAGAGACAGTGAAAGCACAAATCTTCAAGGAAATACTCAGGGTTCTAGTACCTCAAGAAGCAGAGGAAATAAGTGGAGTTGAAGAAGAATGGCAATGCCTTAAACACATGCATGAAGACTGTAGAATAGATATGCAGTCGAGGCAGGTATGGAAATAAGTCACATAAGGAACACTACTGGTGGAATATTGAAGTCCATGAAATTATCAAAAAAAAGAATGAGTTCAGAAAAAAGTGATGGATAAAAAAGATAGACCAGGCTAAGAACCAATAAGGTTGGCTAAGAGAGCTGCTACAAGAACAAGGCATCAGAGGCATCACTCTAAGATATTCTGGAAAGTAACTCAGGAGATGTCTCAAAGTAACTTTGTCAGGTCAGAAGGCAAGAAAGATAGATGGAGAAGATAGTCATCAGTCACAATTCATAAGAGAGGCTAGCACCAATCTGTTTACCCGTTCCACAGAACTTCAAAGGTAGATGGAAGGAGTACTTCCTGGAGCTTCTAAATGAAGAAAACCTTACAGAAACTTTACTGACCCATACATACCCTACAATGAAAAGGAAGAAGAACAATAGAAGACGTTAGAGCATCACAAGGGAAAATGAAGTCAGGGAAAGCAGCAGGCACAAATGAGGTCATGGCAGATATGATAGATATTTTGGGTGAGATATAGAAAAAATGACTCATGAGATTATTCGTATCATTATGAAGAAAAGCATATCCCAGGTGAAGAGAGAATAAGCATTTTAGTGCCTGTATACAAGAGCAAAAGAGAGATTCACAACTGCGGGAAGTATTGAAGTTTCAAACTCTTGACACACTGCGTGAAACTGCTGGTGACAGTGACTGGTAAATGAATATGCAAGTGCTAGAAAGTAAGACTGGAGATCAGCAGTTCAGGTTCAGACTGGAGATCAGCAGTTCAGGTTCAGAGCCGAGTACAGCACAACTGACCCATACTTTACAGTGAGACTTATACTGGAGAAGAAGCTTATGGTGAAGAGTCCATCTGGACGTTCCTAGACTTGAAGAAGTAATATGACAAGGTACCAAGAAAATTTAACTGGTCAGCCCTGTGATGGCTCAAAGTCTTGGAAACACTGGTAGAATTAGTGCAAGCTTTGTGCAAGGACCCAAAGACACAACTACAATTTATTTATTTTATTTATTTGTAGTTTGTTAAATGGGAAAGTCCATTGGGCCATATTAAGCCCTTTTTCAATGGAGGCCCGAGAAAAGCTCCAAGTACATTCAAAATTATATTGCCAGTTAATACAAGAAAGTATATACAAAAATTCAAGCAGTTAGCACAAAAAACAAATAATACTGGCAGTTAAAACAATTATAGGAGAGGAGGCTCCACGTACGATAAAAAAAATATATTGACAGTTAATACAGTTATAGGAGAAAGCTGCAAGATACATTCACATTTATTGGCAATTAATATAATTGTAGCAACGTTGTTGTGAAAAAAATATATTACATAAAGCTAGTGCTTGAGAGATATGGAGATTAATTACAAGAAAAAAATATTACTACAAATAGTCTTCAGTCTCACAGATGGGTTTCTTATGGGAGTGGATGCCCATCAGTATAAGAACACTGTGCATACTGGTGATGGATTACACTGGCAAACAGGTCAGAGGGGCACAGACCAACAAAGCTGCTGTATGCAGATGATGTAGTTCTACAATTAGATTCTGAATAGGATCTTCAG
The DNA here is from genome assembly GCF_019279795.1 of Protopterus annectens. NCBI lineage: Eukaryota > Metazoa > Chordata > Ceratodontiformes > Protopteridae > Protopterus > Protopterus annectens. The sequence goes on along the minus strand of NC_056739.1, from coordinate 1,922,362,101 downwards.
CAAATGATAGCGGAATGGAATGCAAAACTAAATGTACATGAGATCTAACTGGGTGTAGACAAGACAGCTGTAATGGTAGCAAATCTGGGAAAATAAAAAAGCTGAACTTTGAGATGGAAGGAAAAACAGTGGAACAAGAGAATAGGTTCAAACATCTGGAAGGGGTGGTTGAAAAGAAGGGAATTCTGAATGAGGAGGTCAAAGTTAGAATTACTGATGCTGCAGCCAACTAGCACAGAGGGTCAAGGTAGTGTGTGATTGGAGAATGCCATAGAAGCTGACAAGCTAGGTGTACAAAACAGTGATGCGACCAGTTTTTCTGCATGATACTGAAACCTTGGCAGTGAAAGCAGACCAGCAGAGGTGATGGAGAGGAAGTGTCTTAGATGGGTTGTAGGATGCTCACTGTAGGATAGACGAAGAAAGGATGTCATCAGAGCAAAAGCCAAAGTAGCTCCTTTTACATAGAAGGGCATAGAGAACAGATTATAGTAGCTCAGATATTTGACAGTTTGTTGAAGATTTGGGACAGACAGGATGAAGGCAAGAGGGAGCAAGGACATTCAGGCAAGAGATGGATAGACTGCATGAGAAAATACCTGTGGCAGTCAGATAGGAGTATCATGGAAGGTAAAAGAATAGCACCATATCAGGAGCTGTGTGACAGATGGCAAAGTATCCTGACCCCATGAAGGAAAAAATGTGAAAAAGAGCATTCCTGATGACAACAGTTATGATGATGATGATGATGGTAGTGATAATGATGATGACAATGATAATAATGGTCACTGAGGTGAAGCTTTGACTGATTTGTTTAATCGAGGTGAAATTTCACCGAATTCACACTGAATAAAAAAAGGTAAACATCTACTGCTCCCCTTCTCCCACACTTGGCTTATTTCATTTCTCAAAAAGTAACTCTATTGAAAAGATAAATAATATACATTGCTTTGGGGTTTAAAGTGACAATCTACATATATTTAAGAGTCTAACAGAATCCTAGGTTGTCAGTATTGGCTTAAGCCTTAACGTAACCCACAGACCATGGGTAAGTGTGTAAACTTTCTCCTATTGCCCATACTTTTTAATCAATAGATTCTGTACAAATCTGCCTTTTTTCCATGGTCGATGAACAGATCTGTCACAGAGCAGCTAAACTTGCTTCTTTTCTGTCTTAAGATCTCACAATTGTTATTCAAGAAAGTTTCTTGGCTAAGCTGAAAAACTCCAGCTTTTCCACTTGCACTTTGTGATAAACCTCATGTATGACAATAGTACCCTTTATTAAGCAACTTTCACTAACTGTGCCTTACTTAGGGTGAGATTCTTTTGACATAACTTTAGATGTTACCATTGTAAATTCACCATAACTAGTTTGATATCTAATCTCAATCCATTTTTATGCACCTTAAATATTTCTTATTGAAGTTATGCTTCTAATTTGAGCACTGTCTTCCTTAACAGTAGCTCCTATTGTCTCATACCATTCTGAGAAACTGAATTCACATAAGATTTCAGCTACTGACTCACAGCAGTAGCCTTCTTCCACCCGCTGCTTCACTCTTTGACAATGTTTTTTTAGAATGATGGGTCTACTAATGCTTTTCCAGCACATAGCATACTGTGATCTGGAATTCCTACTGCAAAGTCATATCTGAAACCTCTATTGTGAAGGCATGATAAATAAACAAGGCTAGATCAAACAACCCCAAGTTGCTAAAGATTCCATCTGTACCATTCATGGGATTATTACCTTGATCCTTCAATTAACACTAACAAAGTTCAAACATACATGCATAAATAGTTCACACCGAACATGTTTTGTCCGCTAGCTGTCTTTGTTGCTGCTGCTGCTGTTTAGTAAATTCTATTCCTCTGTCTTATTCCTACCTAACACTTTCTCAGTGTTACCTTTGCCTTATAACTTTTAGAGGGGAGGACTATCTTAAGTGTTACAGGTATACTATGGCCTCAGTTACATGGAGCTTTTAGAACCATGACCTGAAACTTTGCAAAACAATAATTACATCACACATTTTGAGACCGAGTTCAGCACTTTAAGAAGGAATATAGAAGTAGTAGTGCTGTCCAGTGAACTTGTGAGGTAAAATATAAATGTTCTTTTCAAGATTCTTTTGACATAACTTTAGATGCTACCATTGAAAATTCACCATAACTAGTTTGATATCTAATCTCAATCCATTTTATGCACCTTAAATATTTCTTATTGAAGTTATGCCTCTAATTTGAGCACTGTCTTCCTTAACAGTAGCTCCTGTTGTCTAATACTATTCTGAGAAAGTGAATTCAAATAAGATTTCAGCTATTGACTCACAGCAGTAGTAATCAAACGGTCACCTAAACTAGATGAGCAGAGTACTGAACTGTATAAAATTCTTTGTGAATCTGTCAAATTCCTGTAACTTCTAGGCCTGCTGAATCAGGCATTGATAATGCTAACCATTTAGGTTCTGACAACTTGGAACTTGAACAGTATAGTCTAGATATCATTCAGGATCCTAATCTCTGCATTTTCCACTTTTCCACACAAGCTGCGACTCTATCAATTCAAGAAAATTCAGGGAGTATCTCTAATAATTCCTGAAAAAGATGATATTCCCCTATGTTGGGGGCTGGCATAATGGTTAAGGTATTTACCTCAACACAAGATACATGGTTTCATTCTCACTCTTAAAGGGAAACTGGGTAGGTTTAAAATGGCTTGTAAGGGTAGCTAGCCAAGTGCTTATTTATGAACCTATAAGATATTCATGAATCCAAAGATGTAGTGAACCAAAAAAAGTTAGGGGACAGTGTCTTACTTCTTACAACCTTGATAGACCCTGAGTCTGAAATGTTAGTCACACATTTTAACACATGGAGCACTGGACATTTTTATGGCATCCCCCAGCTGGCCATCAACTGTTGCAAATGTCTCTCCTTGTTCATCAGGTCTACTAATCCCAGTTATCCCCCCCCAACTGCCAGTGAGCAGATCAAAGCATTTTGTCATAGTGTCACATTGCTGCCAAGGAGTAGTTTTGCTCATATATTCCACTTCCTACACACACACACACACACACACACACACACACACACACACACACACACACACACACACACACACGCACACACATGCGCACACAACGCACACACACACTCATCCTGCTCCATGTTGGAAGTGTATTAGGCTTGCTGCCATATCATCCTACCATGGCAATGACTCAGCCAAAACTCTGTCTGTCTAGAGCATAACAACCCATTTGTGTCACCAGCCTCTAACTGGTGAATAATAGTGAGAGAACAGCTGAAACCATGCATCCATCCTCCAAGGATTAGCCTGTCCAATAGCTTGCACCCATTCCCCCAATATTGGCGTATCTGAGCACATGCACCCATCCCACCAAGGACTGGCATTCCAAAGAGCATGTACCCATCTGCCCAAAAAAATGCTGCCATCCCACAAAGGATTGATGTGAAAGACAACATGCACCCAGATGCCCAAGGATTGAAGTTCCTGAGAGCATGCACTGATCCCCTCAAGGACTGGTATACCAAAGAGCATGCATCCATTCTCCCAAGGACTGGCATACCCAAGAGCATCCACCCATCACCCATGTGATTGGTATGCCCATCCTCCCTGCCTGTTAAAATAAGCTCCCAAGCTTCTATTCAAATATGGTTTGCTTGAGATGTAGTCATGGACTTGTATCTGTTTTCCACCATTACTGGCAGCTTTATACAGTATGATGACTCAGTTATTAAGCTGAATGTACTATCACTGTCATTGCTGGTTAAAGAAAACTGTTTCATAATTTCTAACTAAAACAATGAGGGAGAAGGTCACACAGAAAAAGTAATTTGTAAAAATTAAATGAAAACACCAAAGCTGGAACTTCCAATGAGTGACCTCTAAGACCTCTTGAATCAAAGGACCATGGGTTACATGCAAATAACCCTTATGAACACCAGGTGTTTCAGCTAACTGGTGATTCTGAATGCCCATGACTTGTTTCATTGTCTTAATAGAAGATTTCAGTCCTATAAAGCTAAACCCCACTAGCTGTGAATATACATATTTCAGCCCTGTTATGACCTCATCCGCACAGCACAAGCAGAGTGTTTTACTAAGCATAAGAAACACAGGGCTGTTATACCCAGCTGATGTCCATTATCATTAGGGTGACTGCAAAATATCCCAAATAACAAACTAAAATAATGAGTTAGAAGGTCACACTGAAAAAACAATTTGTAAAAACTGAATGAAAACTCCAGCAAAGCTGGAACTTCCAATGACTGACCTCTCAGACATCTTGAATCAGAGGCCCATGGGATATATGCAAATGACCCTTATGAACACCAGGTGCTTCAGCTAATTGGCAATTCTGAATGCCCATGACTTGTTTCATTGTTTTAATGGATAATTTCTGTCCAATAAGCCACACCCCATTAGCTGTGGATATGCATATTTCAGCCTTGTTATGATGTCATCAGCACAGCACAAGCAGAGTGCTTGATGAAGCATGAGAAACACAGGGCTGTTATACCCATCTGATGTCCATCATCATTAGGGTGACTGCAAAATATGAAGAAATGATAAGCCAGCAAACTGTGTGCTGTAAAAATATAAAAATATATTTATTATATTACATGAAAAGAACAAAAAGAACAGACTGGTTTTGACTAGAATAATGTCATAGCTTTCATCAATGTTAAAGACAAAAACAATCATTTGTTCCTTTTATGCAGTACTTCAAATTTAATACATACCGTGATTGGTTACCTCATAAATATTAATTTAGTCTGGGTGGAAAAAGACCACCCAGTTTGATGATCCATTTTTTCTCTCTAGTATCCAAGATAGAATGCTATCCCGCTTTATTGGATCTGTTACCCATGATCCTGTCAATAATCATAAAATTGAATGAAGCTGTGGGGTGATTTATGGTATGCTTATACAAAGCATTGCTTATTTTCTTATGTCTAATGTCACTTAAATGCTCAGAAATTTGCAATCCAAGTGGCCTAGAGGTCTGTCCTACATAAAAGGCAGATCAACTACATGAGGCTAGATAGACTACCTAACCGCTACTGCAATTTGTAAAGAAACCAATGTCAAAGACAGCACCAGAAGTCCTACTTGAAAATTGTTTGGACTTCATAACTTTATTGCCATGGCTACAATGTCCAAAAGGCATACACCCAGTCAATCTATCCCCTAGAAGTGTTGTTTGAGTATTACCTGTAGAGACGGACCTGGTCACCCGTTTGTAATGGCTCAAATATGAACCCAAGTTCTTTCCTTTACAAAACAAAAAATGACATCTATCCCCAGGAATTTGTGAAAGGGTGTTATCAGCCAACAATATATTCCAGTGTCTATGTACACTGTTAATCAATGTTGCGGTATTCCTGCCTTATGTGGTTGTGAATCATACAATAGAACTAGATCCCTGATGTTTGTCCTTGTATTTAAGTAAATCCTCCCCTGTTAGGGTTTGCAGCCCAGTTACTAGCTTCTAGGACATAACCCATTTTTTAGCCCCTTTCAAGAAACCTATCAACAAGATCCTTCCAGAAAGTTTCAAAAGAGGAGTCCTGTGAGCAAATATGCCTCATCCTGATAAACTGGGATTTGGGGATATTTCTGGTAATATGGGAAGGATGAAAGCTGGATGCGTGGAGTAAGGAATTATATTGTGGGTATTTACGGAAACTTCTCTTCGTAGTGTGTGATCTTCATTCCTACTAACCAAAACATCTAAATAAGTAATGTGTTCTGTGTGGTAATTCACCATAAATTGAAGACCCCATTTATTTTCATTCAAATAACCCACAAATTCCATTAGATAATCCATATCTGACCTCCACACCATCCAACAATCATCCAGGTACCTCCTCCATATGTCCATTTCATCCAACTAAATATTATGTGTCACATCATAAATAATGTGTTCCTCCACATATACCATGAAAACGTCTGCATAAATGGGGGCAAAAGATGCCCCATAGCTGTTCCCTGCACCTGCCGATAGCATTGATTTTGATAGAAAAAGACATTTTTGGTTAACACATGTTCAGTTAAACATATCAGGAAGGTGTTAAAACTGGGTTCATACAGATTGGATTTCTATAACCAATATTCTATCCCATCAAGGCCTGTCCAATGTGGAATGTTCATGTAAAGTGCACATACATCTAATGTGCAGAGAATCCAACCCTTTTCAAGTTGCATCCGAGAGATAATGTCCAAAAACTCTGTGGTATCCTGAATCCTAGATCTAACCCATTTCAACAGAGGCTGGAGGTGCATCGTAAGGAATTGGGACAGGGGCTCCGTGAGTGAACCATTCCCAGAAACAATGGGTCTGCCTGGTGGATTAAGGGGATCCTTGTGAATTTTTGGAAGGAAGGATATGTATTTGCTATTGGGGTCTGGTACTGTAAGATGGTGTTTAGTTTTATCAGTAATTATACCCTCCTGCAATGCTGACCCTAGAAAATCATCTATCTGTTTTTCTACATAAATGTAGGGTCCAGAGGCATATTAATGTAATGTCTGCCATCTGTAAGCTGTTTTTCTGCTTCAACATCATATTGCTGCCAATTCATAACTACCACAGCCCCTCCCTTATCAGCAGAGAGAATCACCAATTCCTTATTAACAATCAACTCATGTAGGCTTTCCATATCAGTCTTTAATAGATTATTTGCCTTGATATTAGTACCCCTGTAGTTGAAGTGTAGATCTTTGAGCACACAGGCTTGCAAAAGATGGACATTATGATGCATCAGTGGTACAAAACTAGATTTATGATATGTAAATGTTTTATCAGAGTCCAAATTGGAGACATTGTCATGAAAATGCAACCTAAGGTTCAATAATCTAAAGAATGCCATGGCCTCCTGTGCTAACCCATCCTCCAAAACAAAAAAACTCTGGATAAAACTGAGACCTTTATTGAGTAAACATGTTTGTGTATCAGTCAAAACAACATTACAAGACTAGCCAAACTACCAAACGCAAACACCACAGATCTATCCTTAAAAAATGAGGGATGTACATGGATTCATCTGGGGCAGATTCCTCCTTAGGCACAGACCTGGGCATGCAGCAGACCCCTGATTCACCCACCTCTAAATGGAACAACACAGCAGCCCCTTTAGGCTTTATAATAGAGCAGGGTAGATGTACAACAAAAATAAGCAACGTGGAGGGGCTATTGGAACTCCTTACCAAGAAATGACTGAGTGTAATAACACCAATGTGCTAAATATTTCTAATGTTGTTTTGACTGATACACAAACATGTTTACTCATAAAGGTCTCAGTTTTATCCAGGGTGTTTTTGTTTTGGAGGATGTGTTAGCACAGGAGGTCATGGCATTCTTTAGATTATTGAATCTTAGGTTGCATTTTCATGACAATGTCTCCAATTTGGACTCTGATAAAACATTTACATATCATAAATCTAGTTTTGTACCACCAATGCATCATAATGTCCACCTTTTTCAATCCTGTGTGCTCAAAACTCTATACTTCAACTATAGGGGTACAAATAACAAGGCAAATAATCTCTCAAAGACTGATATGGAAAGCCTACGTGAGTTGATTGCTAATAAGGAATTGGTGATTCTCTCTGCTGATAAGGGAGAGGCTGTGGTAGTTATGAATTGTCAGCAATATGATGCCGAAGCACAAAAACAGCTTACAGATGGCAGACATTACATTAATATGCCTCTGGACCCTACATTTATGTACAAAAACAGATAGATGGTTTTTTAGGGTCAGCATTGCAGGAGGGTATCATGAGGTTCTCCGGTTCGATTCTCGGCTGGGGTGCGGAGTCTGCATGTCCTCTCTGTGGTCGCATGGGTTTCCTTTGGGTGCTCTGGTTTCCTCCCACATCCCAACGACATGCAGTAGGTGAATTGGACACTCTAAATTGGCCCTAGGTGTGTGTGTGTGTGCGTGTGTGTGTGTGTGTGTGTGTGTGTGTGTGTGTGTGTGTGTGTGTGTGTGTGTGTGTGTGTGTGTGTGTGTGTGTGTGTGTGTGCCTTCTGTGGAAGGTTGGGCACTGGGCTGGCAACTCAACACTGTAAAACTCCACTGCCAGTCATGAGTGGACAGATGATCCGCTGTGGTGACCCCTAACCGGGAAAAGCCGAAAGAAGAAGAAGAAGAAGGTTGCAGGAGGGTATCATTACTGATAAAACTAAACACCATCTTACAGTACCGGACCCCAATAGCCAATACATATACTTCCTTTCAAAAATTCACAAGGATCCCCTTAATCCACCAGGCAGACCCGTTGTTTCTGGGAATGGTTCACTCACGGAGCCCCTGTCACAATTCCTTACGATGCACCTCCAGCCTCAGTTGAAATGAGTTAGATCCAGGATTCAGGATACCACAGAGTTTTTGGACATTATCTCTGGGATGCAACTTGAAAGGGGTTGGCTTCTCTGCACATTAGATCTATGTGCACTTTACATGAACATTCCACATTGGGCAGGCCTTGATGCGATAGAATATTGGTTATACAAATCCAATCTGTATGAACCCAGTTTTAATACTTTCCTGATATGTTTAACTGAACATGTGCTAACCAAAAATGTATTTTTCTATCAAAATCAATGCTTTCAGCAGGTGCAGGGAACAGCTATGGGGCATCTTTTGCCCCCATTTATGCAGACGTTTTCATGGTATATTTGGAGGAACACATTATTTATGATGTGACACATAATATTTTTTTGGATGAAATGGACATATGGTGGAGGTACTTGGATGATTGCTGGATGGTGTGGAGGTCAGATATGAATTATCTAATGGAATTTGTGGGTTATTTGAATGAAAATAAATGGGGTCTTCAATTTATGGTGAATTACAATACAGAACACATTACTTATTTAGATGTTTTGGTTAGTAGGAATGAAGATCACACACCACGAACAAAAGTTTTCCCTAAATACCCACAGTATAATTCCTTACTCCAAGCATCCAGCTTTCATCCTCCCCGTATTACCAGAAACATCTCAAAATCCCAGTTTATCAGGATGAGGCATATTTGCTCACAGGACACCTCTTTTGATGCTTTCCGGAAGGATCTTGTTAATACGTTTCGTGAAAGGGGCTACAAAATGGGCTATATCCTAGGAGCTAGTAACTGGCCTGCAAACCTTAACAGGAGGATTTACTTAAATACAAGGACAAGCATCAGGGATCTAGTTCTGTTGTACGATGCACAACCACATATGGTAGGAACACCAAGACATTGATTAACAGTGTACAGAGACACTGAAATATATTTTTGGCTGATAACACCCTATCACAAATTCTTGGGGATACATGTCATTTTTCATTTCATAAAGGAAAGAACTTGGGTTCATATTTGAGCCATTACAAATGAGCGACCAGATCCATCTCTACAGGTAATACTCAAACAACACTTCTAGGGGATAGATTGACTGGGTGTATGCCTTGTGGACATTGTAGCCATTGCAATAAAGTTATGAAGGCCAAACAATTTTCAAGTAGGAATTCTGGTGTTGTCTTTGGCATCGGTTTCTTTGCAAATTGCAGTAGCGATTGGGTAGACTATATGGCCTCATGTAGTTGCTGTGCATTTTATATAGGACAGATCTCTAGGCCACTTGGATTGTGAATTTCTGAGCATTTAAGTGACATTAGACATAAGAAAATAAGCAATGCTTTGTATAAGCGTACCATAAATCATCCCACAGCTTCATTCAATTTTATGATTATTGACAGGATCATGGGTAACAGATCCAATAAAGCGGGATGGCATTCTATCTTGGATACTAGAGAGAAAAAAATGGATCATTAAACTGGGTGGACTTTTTCCACCCAGACTAAATGAATATTTCTGAGGTAACCAATCATGGTATGTATTAAATTTGTTGTCTTTAACACAGATGAAGACTATGATACTATTCTAGCCAAAACTGGTCTGTTCTTTTTGTTCTTTCCATGTAATATAATAAATATATTTATATATTTTTACAGCACACAGTTTGCTGGCTTATCCTTTTTTCTGGTTTAGTTATTTTGAGCCATGCAATTACCTACGCGCAGGGACCTTTTTTGATGTGACTGCAAAATATCCCAAATAACAAACTAAAACAATGAGTGAGAAAGTCACACAGAAAATCCAGTTTGTAAAAACTAAATGAAAACTCCACCAAAGCTGGAACTCCCAATGACTGACCTCTCAGACCTCTTGAATCAGAGGCCCATGCGATATATGCAAATGACCCTTATGAACACCAGGTGTTTCAGCTAAGTGGCGATTCTGAGTGCCCATGACTTGTTTCGTCTTTTTAATAGACAACTTCAGGCCAATAAAGCCAAACCCCACTAGTTGTTGGTTAATCTCTCAGTTTGGTATGGAAACTGTATGGTCTCAGATGGCAAATCTCTCCAGAGGGTGGTGAAAGTGGTGGAGAGAATTATCAGGTGCACCCGCCCATCTGTTCAGGACTTGTACTCTGCTCGTTGCCTCGGCAGAGCCATGAAAATAGTCAAAAACTGCACTCACCTTGCCCATGGTCTGTGCTCATGTTTGTCTTAAGGCAGGAGATACCGTAGCTAACATTGCAAAACCACCAAATTTAATAGAAGCTTTTGTCACAAGCCATCAGACTTCTGAACTCTAGTAATAACATACACCATGCTAGTCATGGAGGTCTGGAGTTACAATGCTGAAGTAATTCACAGACATATAACTCTATAAATGTACAATCTTATACCTTATGTGTAATATTAACAATGCGAAGTTAACATTCTGTGCAATATGCCAATTTAGCATTCTGTGAAATTTGAAATCTGTCTGATTCTGATCTGTGCAATATATTATCTGGGCAATATTCTGGATACTGACGAAGACATGTTCATAGGTTCATAGGTTCATAGGTTCATAGGTGTGTACTAGGCTAATGGCCCTGGAGCCTTTATAAGCCTAGCCCATAGGATTATCCTGGCATCGTGACACCTGACCTTAGCTCCCAGTGCCTCTGTCGAGTAAAGCCACTGGAGTGATCCCCGGGGTGAATTTTCTGTTTCCCAACCACTCATCAAGATTTCTCTTGAAGAGGGCCGGTGAGGTGTTCTGTTTGACATGTATGGGAAGTCTATTCCACAGCATGGGCAGTCTCTGGGTTATGAATCTGTCCCTCCAGCATGTTCTGTTGATTGTGGTAATGAGGTTGAGGTCTCTGGAGCATATGGTGTGGTGGGATTGGGATTTCTTTAGATGTAGCATTTCTAACAGAGCTGGGTCAGACATGGCTTTGTAAGTCAAGCAGAGATCGCCTCTAAGTAGATGATATGAGACAAAGAATAGTTGGAGTTTTTTTAGTCTGTCCATATAGGACTAGTGTTTAAGGTCTATCATCCTCTTTGTGCGGTACTTTTGCGGGCTCTCCAGTTGTTGCAGGTGTCTAGTGGAGTACATGCCAAATGGGGCATTGTACTTGATGATTGGCCTAATGAGGAAAGAGTAAAGGGAGACAATGACCTCTTTCTTCCTGGATGCAAAACCCTTAGTAATAAGATGGGCCACATAGAAGGACTTTCTGACCACAGTGGCAATGTGATAGTCAAAAGAGAGGTGGGTCTCAACCTTTGTTCCCAGATCTCTTATAACGCCATCTGTGTTCAGTGGACTACCATCAATGTAGTAATTCATGGGAACTGGGTTTTTTCCCAAAGGGGATGATGACACATTTTTTGGCATTGAGGTTAAGGCCATGGTTCTGACATCAGTCATTGGTCTCAGTGAGGCCTCTCTGTAGGATGTCAACATCACTTGGAGAGGCATTAATAGCTCTCAACTTGCAATCATCTGCAAACTTTGTCAGCCAGAGTCCCTCCGTGTTGGCCTGGACTTCAGAGAAGTAGATAGCCAACAAGAAAGAACCCAGGACCAAACCTTGTGGGACTCCTCTCGTGACTTGTCGGCAGTCTGACATGGAGTCAGCTACTTTCACACTGTGGGTTCTATCTGTGAGCCAGTTTGCAACCCATCTAGTGATATAGGGGTTGATGCCTAGCTTGGAGAGTTTGTCTGTGATTCCTAAGTGGGGACGGTATCAAAGGCCTTGGCCAGATCAAGGTAGGCTGTATGAGTCACCTTGCATTCATCCACAGCTCTGGTGACTGACTCAAAGAAGTCGACCAAGTTGAGCAGGCATGACCTACCCTTCACAAAACCAAACTGTGTGGAATTCAGAATTTGGAGATTCCTTATATCCTTGTTTATTAGGTCCATGATGATGAGTTCCATAGCTTTGCATATCAGACTCATCAGGCTAATGGGGCAATAGTTCCCTGGGTCTGTAGTTGCTTGTCCTTTGTGGAGAGGGATGACTGTAGCAGTTCGCCATTCAGTAGGGACAAAGTCTGATGTGAGGCTGTGATTGAACAGGGCATACAAGTGAGGTGCCAGTTCACTCTGTAGTTCATGTAGAACACAGCCAGGGATATTGTCAGGTCCCATAGAAGCTGTATTTTTGGCCTTGGACAGTGCTGTTTTAACCTGTGTAGCAGTAATACTGGGTTCCTGGCAATCTACTGGTATTGTGATTGGTCCTTTGGGGGGAGGGGTAAAATTGGCACTGAATCTGTCAGCCAATATATTGGCAATATCTGTTGGACCTTTATAGGAGGTACCTTTGTGCAATAGCTCAGAGCAAATCTGGGTATTGCTGTGGAGATTCTTTACATAACAATAGAAGGCCTTGTGGTTGTCTTTAATATCTGCTGCAATCCTGTTTTCATAGCTAGCTTTAGAGGATTTGATGAGGGATCTCAACTTCTTGTTGAGGCTGATAAGGGAGTTTTTCCAGTCTTGGGACTTCACCTTATTCCGCATTAGTTTTCTCCTTCTGTTGTAGAGTTTGTTTATGGCAGGAGACCACCAGATTGGCTTCCTTTTTTTTTGGAGGAGAATGTCTTGGTTCTGTTGGGCATGGCGAGATCCATGCATTTGTGTATGTGTTCATACAGTGCATTGGTATATGATTCTGTGGTCATGCAACTATTCTCCATTTGCATGGGTGCCGTGAAGTTAGCCACCTCTGTTTTTAGGAGCCCAAAGTTAGCTTTGGAGAAGTTTTTCATGGTGGTTACCTTTATGGGATGTGGATTTCCAAGGTAATTAGTTTGTGGTTGGATCTAACCAGGGAGGGGTTGACTACTGGTTTACAGAAACAGTTGCCTATGTTAATAATGACCAGGTTAAGGATCTTGCTACCTCTAGTGGGAGTAAGAATGAGCTGGTCCAGGGAATTGGAATTAATGAATTCTAGGAAATATTGGGTAAGTGTATTGGTACGAGTAGTTTTCCCAGTTAATGGAGGGATAGTTGAAGTCACCCAGTATGAGAGTGTTAGGTTGGACCCTAATATTCTCCAGCGTGCTTAGGAACATGGCGTGTGAGTCTTCGGACATGGTCAGTGGCCTATAGCAGGCTACGACCTGAATCGCTGTCTTACCCAGTGTTAGCTGCACCTGAAGTATTTCTGATGCATTATGTTGAGCTACCAGTCTGGAGGTGTGTTCATCCTTTATGAATATGGAAACACCACTGCCTTTGTAGCTTCTGTCCAAGTTCTGGGGCCGAAAGGTGTGGAATGAGTTATAGCCTGGTAGTGCAGGGGTGCTTTCTGCTGCCTTGAACTAGGTCTCTGTTACAGCACAAATGTTGATGTTCTCCATTTTAAGAAGTGCTTCAAGCGAGTGCATTTTGAGATTTAGACTTCTAGCATTGAGCAGCATGACCCTTAGATTGCATTTGTTTGTAGCTGTTATGGTGGTAATTTAGTTTTTGGAGCACCGCCTAAAAAGGCACTATAGGGGTGGCAAGAGCCTTGGCCAGTATCCGGAAGCCCAGGGTGACAGATGCAGGCCATCTCTGACAAAGCATTGAGTTCTGTCAATCATGTCATCCCAGGCAGACAGATACTGGATCCACTTAGAATGACACCAGAAACCTAGCCAACTGTTGAAATCAATAATTTTCTGCTTGTACTGTGGTATCATTTTGGGTGATGGTAGGAGGCTGTTCAGGGCTAGGGTCATTCCCACCCGGGCTACATAATCCGAAAGCTCCTCCATGTCTCTTTTCATGTAGTCCAGGGAGGTACATCTCATGTCATTCACACCCACATGTACAATGACAGAGTCATATTTGTACCTGTTGTTGAGGGACCTGAGTGCGTGTGTTATGTGGTGGATCCTGACACCTGATAGGCAGCTGACTGTTTCTTTCTTCTTATTCAACCTAGTGAGTGGGACATCAGTGTGTCTCACTATCGAGTCACCTATGACTAGTGTGTTGGACTTGCTGTTTTGCTTTAGGGGTTTTGGTTGAGTGGCATACTGTTTTGGAGAGTTATGTGTCTCGTGATTAGTGTTTTGTTGTGGTGGTCAAGTGTGTTTCTGCCTTGGAGGTCTCTGCTGTTTGGGTAGATTTTTATTGAGAGCCTCTGCGAAGGTGGGTGTGTGGTTTGTGTTTTTATGTGAAGGCAGTGCTAGTGTGTGTTCTGGAGGGTGACGTGTTCCATGTGGTGTGGTGCAAGTGTTGACCTTCTCCTCTTGACCAGCTATTCCGGTTTTGGCTGGAGAGTCTGTGGCTTCCAATTTGGATATATAAGTGCATCTCTCACAAGTCTGAGTGTTGGGAGGTAAGAGAAGAGGGTTGTCAGTGTACATGAGGCAGTTGCTACATTGCCTCAGGATGCCCAAGTTCACCAGGTTAATAGGAGAAAGCACAGGGAACTGACCTTTAGACATGCCTGGGGGGGTGGGCATTAATAATAAGTACTGGAGCTGTTTCCTTGTAGAACATTTAGTGCTGATAGCACTTTTGTGTGCTACAATAATTGCTACAAGAAGTCTGGTAAAGTGCTAGACTAATAAGCTAGTAAAAGTGCAGAAGAGGAGAGAACTAGCAGATCTAAGGGAAAAATTGAACAGCAGACTTTTTGGCACCTCTCAGAAGCTTACAAACAGTCCTGGATACAGCAAATCTGTATCTGGACTAGACTAGTTGCAGGAAAGGTGGGAAACAAGCTCAAACACAGGCTTTTTAACCAGAAAGTTGAAAGAGATGGAAAAACTGCCCAAACAGCCAATAAACCACAATATCTGGGCCAGAAATCACTCCTCTTGTGGTAGATAGGCTACCTATGTAGTGGAATAGTCTTGGTGCATGTCATTATACTTGTTACTGCACTGCATACGTCTTACTGTTGTTATTGATGGATTAGCATTAGTATATGTGTTATTGTTGTATTAATATTATCAGTATATGTTGTATGCACATTGAGTTTGAAGTAACGCAATTTTGTTCAATCGCACTGTTGTGCGGTCTGAATGACAATAAAGTTCACTTTGACTGTGATCTATGGAATAGGTGCATATTCCAAGTATTACTTGTAAAAATTCACAATCATTTTTGGAAGTGTGAAAGCTCTATAACCAGGATAATAATAAATGGCTATTTATTGAAATAAAGAATGAATATGTCATATCATGGACTTAATAATTTATTTTCTTTTTTGTCTCACCCCATTCCTTATCTCTCACATTTATTTATCAGAAACAGTCCTTAACAACATCTCCTACTGCTGGGTTATAAGCCTTGACAAGATGCAAATGTATATTTATACATCTGACCATCACCTGAACATGACACAAAGGAAATCCTGCATCAGATTTTGAAAACCTGCACACTACAGGAGCACTGATAACCTACTGAATCAAGGTAACATGCTTGTATTATTAATCAGCAGACTCATGACAGTATGCAGAAACCATGGGATGACCTTTACATTTGTCAGCTTAACAGATCCACACATGTAAAGAGGGGTGGGAGTTAAAGGGTAAAAACAAGGAGAGCTGGACATACACATAACACTATTTGGTGTAATGGGACATTCATTGAGTTCTTTTTCCGTGTATCTGTTGCCTGTCCATCTGTCTGTCCCTTCTCCTGCATAAGTATGATATGTCTGCCTATCAAGTAAACTATAAGGTGGGCCACAATTGATATACCTGTCAAAAATCAATTCTCAAATGGCACCGTTATATTTCAGATGTCCCACATCTTCTATAAACAGATGTGTATGGATGTATTAATTATTATCAGTCTATATCTCCTCTAGCCTTATCTCATGCAATCATGCTACAGAGCAGGACATATTCTGATTGAGAAGACGTCATACCAACACACCATTAGGATGTTCATGAATGTGCTAGGACAATGCCTGTTACATCCTCTATAGCCCTGTTCCTGTCATTACCTCTTGTGTCTCATCAGAATATACTGTAGCATCTTTAGTAGGATGATGGATGAAATGTTCATCTAATATGATGTGGAAACTGTCCTTACTGTGAAGAAGCATACTGCACACACTTTTCAAGATATCTAGCCATACACAAATAGATAGCATATCTACTGAGCCATACTAATCATTTCAAGTGATGTACCACCGCTCGTCATTTGTAGCAAGCTGTACATGCAGTTAATTTGTGCTTTGCAGTGAGGGTTGCAAAACAGCTACTAGTTGTAGAAGTATACTGAGCTAGAATTACATAGAAGACTGAGAAGTGAAGTGATTAAGTAAGTGCGGATGGTTGGGGCTACTTGGACTGTTATAAGGAGTATTAGTTTTGGACAGATGAGGAGAGAGAGACTGATGATGTACACACACACACACACACACACACACACACACACACACACACGCATATACATACATATATTTGCATTTTCGTGAATACCGGTTCACCGAACCAGTAATAAACACAAAAATGAAACACTACAAAGGCAGTTTTGCAGGCAGACAAGCCCCCCCTAAATCACCAATGTTTGGGGATGCACCACCTACACCCTCGCTATTTTATATATACTAACTCCGAGATTGCACTACAGTGGAGAAACAGGTATATTTCCTTTTCTTCACTATACCATGCTTTGGTGATGCAGTGTTTCTATTTTTATTTCCAGTTTGGTGAACCAGTATTCATGAAAGTGCACTTTTGTTTAAGTGCACTTTTGCATAAATGGGGTCGTACTGCTGTTTTTTAAAACAGCCAGCTTTCAACAAACAGAAGTAGACATGCATATATATATATATAGAGAGAGAGAGAGAGAGAGAGAGAGAGAGTTGTCTTTCTATTTTGCTTTGTCAAATTAATGTTTTAGCTGTGTGTCTCAGCTGATGTGCATTAACTTGATCTATGTAATGATCATTTTTGTACTGCTGGACTGTAGTGCTATCAGGGTGATTTTGCTGTTATTTCACTGTAGAATGTTGGTGGACTTAGTATGTATAAGTTAGGGTGTGTTTGTGTGTGTGTGTGTGTGTGTGTGTGTGTGTGTGTGTGTGTGTGTGTGTGTGTGTGTGTGTGTGTGTGTGTGCTGACAAAGTCCCCAGACTGGGGGATCTGGGTCAGAGCATCCCATGTAAATGCTTTGTTTTTCTTAGTCTGCAGGTTGAAAAGTGAAATTGTGTTCTTCATGTACTGATCATAAAATTATGTGTATGATAGTTTTATGATCAGTAATCTAGGTATAAATTTATTGTGTTGTAGATTGTTGTGCATGTTTATTGATTGTTTGAAATTAAATTACTTTGCTATACACTCACAGGACAGCAGTCAATATACTTTGTAAAATATAATATGGCTAATGTCACCTTAGCTTTTTTGACACACCTGGATGCAATTCTTACTGGTATACTTCCTTGTTTCTGCATATGTTAGAAAGAAAAAAAAATCTATTTCTTTACAGCATTGTGTTCTAGCCTAAGATTACCTATATTAGTTGGAACACTTCATGGGCAGAAGTCTGATACAGTGGATAGAACATACCCCTCATAGTTCAAATATCTTGGTTTATTTCTGATCTCTAGTAATTGTTTGTGTGTATTATTGTGTGTTCTGCCGGTGTCTCTGTAGGATTTATGCAGGTTCTCTGGTATCCCTCCAAAAGTGTGCTGGTCACTTGACTGCTGCTATGTACTGAATTTATCCTTGCCCTGGTATCCTCTGCTGTATCTAAAGCAGGTTCCTGATAAACTAGATGACTTACAGAGTTAAATGAGAATAATAGCTACTTAATAACACTAAAATGGGTCACAAAAAATTCTCAATAAAATGTCCTCTCTATATAAGTGCAGCACATTTAGAAAAAAAAAAGATGAGAATGAGTGTGGCATAGCTGAAAAGATTTCTCATATTATTTATCTAGCTTATTTCTGTTTTCCATACCTAGATTAAATTGTCCAGAACCATTGATTTCCACAGAATATAAGTAGGAGCCTGTCAGCTACAGCAGCATAACAGTTCTAGAGCAGCAGATGTTCCTATAACTAGTAAGAGAAGTAAGACTTCTACTCCAGATTTTCTGTTTTTTTAAATAATGTATGTTTTAAATTAAATGTCACCATGATTCTTCCCTTCCTTTCTTCTTCACTTCATTTAGATATGAACGTACTACAGTGACTTTGACAATCTTACAGTCTTTACTACATAAGACATGATAAATGTCTGTTCTCGCTCCATTAAGGTCTTCATTATAAAGCATTTTCTTCAGCTGTGTGCATGTATTGTTGTCACATTCCATTTTCTTTTTCAAGCAATGATTATTACATTTTGTCTGTCAAAACACATGTTCTTCATGCAACAAAGAGCATTTTGGGGTGAAATGTAGAGCTGTGCTTTAACATCAAGTAGGTATGTGTGGCACATTTCACTATTTTGAAGATATACTTTTATTGACACAATGTCAATGCACACAGCTTGTTATATAATTATCCCTCTCCTCCATTAGGTGTGACTGTGTTCTGAAAATACATTACCAACATCTATTTCAGAAAAGGCATGCATTCCTTTCAAAAGTCTCTAGTCTGAAAGAAATATTTCTCTTTTCATGTTAATAAAACATCCTTTTGTCAAGTACACCATCAGTTACCTTACATTAATCAAGAATTCACTATTCTAACACATTGCGACTGATGCAAACAATACAGCAGGTTTATTGTTATTTTACTTAATTTTTGCTAATTTGGATGGTTACATAATGCAGTCAAAGTCCTGGGTTTGTATTACTAATGGATTAGAAAATAGGCCAGTAATGCAGTCATACAGTATGGTATGACTGTATGCTACATATTATGACACCAACCTACAGTTTATCTTCAATAATTATCTAAACTGGCTAATTATCAGTGCTCCTGGAAATTGCTATAATTGCAAAAATATGGTTGAGTCCCCCTGTGCTGTCACTTTCTTGTCTTGTCTCATCTTCTCTGTAAATCTTGCACTGAAAGATAGTCAGTTAAAATATTTATAACACAATTGCAGTCAATCTCCATGTTGTAGAAGATTGCAGAAATGGCCTCTAAATTATCATAGATATTTTTCATTTTGTGAATTCAACCTCAAAATATTTGACTTTCTTGTTAAAAAAAAACATAAAATCGCACCTATGCTTAGACTGACAGAAGATGAAAAGACAGACTGACATGCATGCATACATAAACACACACACAAACACATTTCTGAACTCAAGTCCTGTTGTCTCCTTGGCAAAATTTAAAAATTATATTCTGAATAAGATATAGTGTCTCTACAGAAAGAAATAGTAAGCAAATTACACAAGCACATATATTCAATGAGAAAAGAGTTAGTCTTCATTGTATATCACAATGTCTGTGTTATAGATTATCAAGAGAGGATACTGCTTATCTTAGAAAGCATTTATCTTTTTATTTCTCTATCTACGTGAGCATATGTGGATGCAGCATATTACTTCAAGCAAGTATAGTACAGGGATGTGACTTTGTATTCTGCTCTGGGGGAGCTGAGACTTAAAGAGTTCGCAGTACATGCACTATGTATCTATATATATATATATATATATATATATATATATATATATATATATATGTGTGTGTGTGTGTATGTATACACATATATAAATATAAAACTGGCACTTGTGGGGATTGGTAGTTGCCAGTAAAGTATATGTGCCCATTGCTTCAGATATGCTTTGTAATTTTTGTTTTGCTCGTATATCGGCATACAAGCCAATCAACAATGACAAAGTGGAGCCTCTTCTGCTCAATGTGGAACAGCAGGCTGTTCTGCATTGAAAAGAAAAGGCACCACATTGCGATTCTTGATTGGTTTGTACGCCGGTATATGAGTCAATCAGAAATGGCAAAGCAGAGTCTCTTCCATTCAGTGTGGAACAGCCTGCTGTTCTGCATTGAACAGAAGAGGCTCCCCTTTGAGATTTTTGATTGGCTCATATGCCGGCATACGAGCCAATGAAATACTGGTTGCTTAAGAGTGCCAGTTGCTTGAGTCCTGGATAATGGGGATTTTACTGTATATCTATATATATCTTTGGTACTATGTGCACTATATATATATATATATATATATATATATATATATATATATATATATATATATATATATATATATATATATATATCCTTAGCCTCAAAGCACACAGGATTACTAAATGGTAGACTTGGGTCTGAAATCTAATTGTGGCACAACTAGGCAGCAGCATTATTTGCACAAAAGAAAGGCCTGGCAATCTACTTCCATAATATCTGCTAGGAAACCTCTATGAGGTCTACTCATAAAGTCATCATGAGCTCATTTTTGACTCAGGGGCAATTATTTGCTTGCTTATATACATACACATGTATGCATATATAAATGGGTCCACTTCTAAATCTCAAAATACTCAAATTTCGAATTTCACTATTTTGAGACTGGAATGTTGAAAGTGCAATTATTTGAAACTGCACTTTATCAAATCTGCTTTTATCGAATCCACGGTAGTTGTGGTGTGGTGCATGTTTTATGGTGTACTATGTCTTTAAGGTGTAGTTTGGTTTGGGATTTGTATGTGGTTGCCGATGTGTACTTGTTTGCGGAGATACAGGTAGGTGTTTACTCTTTCAGAGTTTTGTGTAGGAATTTATTAATGTTTAAATTTTTTGGGGGGGTTGTAGTAGTAGGTTAGGGTAGGGCACATAGAAGTATTATTTTTTTCATGTTAGTGGATCTCGGAACTGGAATATATATGAAGCGGGAGTGTGAGGGGTGCAAAGGGGGCTTGCACCCTGAAAAAACGTGTGCTAGTTTAATTTTTGTTGTGTTTTCTACTTATGCATTGGGGGAGGGTTGGATGTTTAGTTGTTTTTTTTGTTTTTGTTTTTTTTTTGTTTTGCGTTGTCTGTATTTTGTCTTTTCGTGTACTGGCTGTTAGGTATTCTGATCTCGAAATACAGAAATTCGAAATTTCAGTATTTTGAGATTCAGAAGTGGACCTATATATATATATATATATATATATATATATATATATATATATATATATATATATATATATAAAGATTTTGAATGTATACATCATTTAAGAAACTGAAACAAGAGGGAAATGGTGAACCTCTTAACTAGAACAGCATGCTTGCTTTGTCATGTGTCAGCACTGGTCCTTTAGGTGATACAATGGCTGTGATAACAGCTAGTGGAAAAAAATGAAGATATTTATCAATGTAGCATGTTCATTTGTTTTAATAACTTATATATTTATCGATATCCCTGACCTCTTCTACTATCCCAGTCTATGGCATTGCTGAACCCAACATATACACTGCTCCAAAAAAATGCACCCATGGTCAGACTTGCTGTCACCCAGCAGAACTGAGGTGCAATTCACGTTCCACTGCATATTTCCAACAGGGCTAAGGACTCCATTGTGGTTGCTACTCAAAATAGGACTTCCTCTTGCTTGTGGGCATCTAATCCTGGCCACTGAATTTACTTATAAAATCCTCGTGACAGCTAATTGAGTTTTACTCAATTTTGTCTCCCCATTATCTTAAAGACTTTAGAATATCAGACCTTTTTGTCAATAACTGCTTCTTTAAGATATTTCAAATTCATATTCATGACTTCAATAATGATGGCGATCCAGCTGCACTTATTTTTCCCAGTGTCACTGTCTTCTGCAGTGACTCCTATCTTTTCATTAGGTAGCCAAAGCATATGGATTTTAGTTTTATTGTCAGACTGTCTAATGAACATACTAAGTTTGTTTCCTTATTTATTGACTGATTTGATCTTGCCATTCTCAAAATTCTAAAACATTTTCTGCAAAAAGTATTGACTTTTACCAGCACACAAAGTCCAACTCTCAAAGCTATATGCAGTGTAGCATAGTGGTGACCAGTCCGTTTAAATGTGCTCGCCTGGAAGGATCAAGCGACGTGAAGGTGGATGACCCCTTTAATGAGATTAATCTAAGAACAAGGAAGGATGTTAGAAGAATGAGAGTTGACTGCAAATATGGCTATTTGAAGCACGGTTCCCTACTGCACAACAGATTCATGACATTCAGTTCTGAGTAGCGAGTGAAGAGGAGTCTAGTTGGAATTACTTAGACCAGAAAGGAAGAAGAAGGTTAACCTATATACTATCCTTATGAGGGAAGGGACCTGACTCTTGAGATAAGAAATCAGCTGGACTTATGATGACCTGGTTAGAGACTGAAGCTGTTTTGTCGATACCCACTGATAGAAGTGGGGAAAGAGCTACTCTGTTGTCTGCAGAAGTCTCTGTAAGCACTTTTTCATTTTTATCTGCTATACTGCTAGAGTTTTATTTAGAAAGAAACTTTGAATCTAAGTGTAAAATGTTGCTGTACCGTGAAAAAAGCCTCTCTGAAAGGTGAACTTATTTATGCTAGACTGCAAACTAAATTGTATAATAAGAAGTGCATTTCTATTTTGAATTTCATTTATTTGTTGATAAATATGATTTGCAAGTCACAAAGCTGACTTCAGTGACTGCATTGTTTGTCACAAAAATCACCCTACATACCGTAGTTATTACAGAGAAAACCATAGACTTTCTTGAAAATGGGATGTCTGTTATTTAAAATTATATCTGGATTTGCTATAGCTTTTCATCTAAGAAGCAAGTTTCTTTTAATTTGAAGGCTGCAGTCGCCATCTTTGAGACCAGGAAAATAAAATCTTCCATAGACTTTACTTATTCACCATCTGTTTGCAAAACAAAAAAAAAATGATTGGTCAAGATGACATTTGTATTTTAAACAACAATCCAGCCTTTTTGCTTTCTATTTCTAACTTCATCAACGGACTTTTCCACTCTTCCTCACTTTCATCCACCATGTATCACTTGCATTTCTGAGCTCATTCATTTTTCCATTGAAATTTTGACACCTGTATCTGATTTGTCTAACCCAGAGTTATGTACTGTATATGTGACTAACCACTAATAAATGTAGCTTCTGTGTTGTCTACTGTGGAATACAGAATATGTTTTGAGAGCCTAGCTTATTCCCCTACATAACTAGCCACACAGCTGCATGACTGCTTTATTTTAAGCCATCCATGGGCTCATGTGAACATTGTTTTATAAAACAAAAACACTGCTAAAATGTAGTAATCCAATACTGGACCCAGCTAATTTATTTACTAATACGTGATCTTCATTTTGAGTTAGCTACACTGTGACACTGTGACGTTATACCTGTTTTTTTTTATTCTGTATTTTTCATACAAAGCCTGCCTTGTCTGAGTAATGCTCCACATCACTGATTGAATGTTGTGCTGTCAGTTCTCTGGGGCTTGTGGTTTCACCTTGTCTTTGGAATGCTTTTACAGCTTAGTAAGTCCCATATGTGACAGTTCTTTTTTTATCTCCCCATCTGCTGACTTCAGGCCCCCTGTATTCTTCTGCTCTGCAATTCTTATATCCTGGCTGACTCCCGAGTGTGACCCACACCAGGAGGGTCTCCCACCCAGGTTAAGCCTTTTCTCACAGAGCATTCCTCTTCTTCCATTCTAGACTCAAGGAGCTGCATACTGCAGAGTGGGACAGCTGAAGCGAGGTGCTGCCATACTACAGCTGGTGAAGCGGTTCTGCTCCTTACCTCTATGCTGAAGCATCAGTTGCATAGTTACTGGGCTGGGCAATTAGGGTTTAACCTCTGAGTGTGCCACCCAACAACAACAAAAATGACTCCTCAATTTCCTACCCATTTCGGGACTGTGATCCCTTGTCCAGGCCCTGGCCTCCATCAAGGCTCTGTGAGAGGCTCTGCCTAGAACACCCATCTCCCCCATTATAGGTGTGCCCATGCTCCACATTGAACAGCAAGTTTCAAACACTGCAAAGTGAACTTGAATGGCTGTGTCATAACCAGGGCTTTATTTCTGTATGCCACTAGTGTAGTTACGTAACACACTTCTTATAGCCTCCTACAATTTTTGATTGCATTATATCTTTCTTATTTATGATAATTAATGAGGTGTATCAATATCCTCATGCTGTCTGCATAGCGGCTTTTTCTTTCCTTTACCCATTTTTTTTCAGAATAATCAAAGTTAGTATCAGTCGATAATAAAATGTGGTGAGCTTGTAAGGGAGCAGACATTTTCACTGTAAAGGGAGTATCATAATATCATAGGAAATTACTGAGCTCTTGACCCTGAGGTCATTTTAAGCCTAGCCATTTCATCCCAATGTAATACCATAAAAAATGGTAGTCAATTCCCAAGATTCCATTTAGTGATGACTGCCCATGTCCAGGAGGGTTGTGGGCATGATCCCTGGTAAGAATTTACTATGCCCCATCCACTCATCCAGGTTCCTCTTGAACATGTGATAGAGGTGCTCTGTTTCACATGAATTGGTAGCCTGTTCCAAAGATGCAGCAGTTACTGGGAGATAAATATGTCCCTCCAGCAAGTCATATTTAAGTTGCAGGCCATATTTAGGTCCCTGGAATGGGTAGCTCTCATCCCGTTTGATTTATGGATATACAGCAAGTTCATTAGGTTTGTGTCTTGGATTGCTCAGTAGGCCAGGCATAAGTCTCCCCTTAGAAGTCTATATGATACAGAATATAGTGACTGGGACTTTAGGCAGTCTAAGGCACATGCTGGAGCCCCTTATCTTCTTTGTTAGAAACCTCTGAAGTTTCTCCCATTGCTGCAGGTGCTTTGTACAGTATATGCTGAATGGGACATTATACTCATTTATCATATGGATAAGTGCTGAGTATAGAGGGGGTTACAACCTCTTTTGCTCTCAAGGCAATGCCTTTACTAATAAAGTGTACTATGTAGAAAGCCTTCCTTACTAAAGTAGACACATGGCGATCAAAGTTAAAGTCATAGTCAACTTGTGATCCCAGGTCCCTTACCACTTCGTGGGTACTTAGGTTATTGTTGTTGATCTGATAGTGTGAAGGGACATTGTTTGTGCTGAAGGGAATGATGATGCATTTCTTTGCATTCAGTTTGAAACCATGACTAATACACTAGTCGCTGGTCTGCATGAGACCCTCCTGGAGTATACTGACATCATTTTGGGATTAAATGATTGCACCTAATTTGCAGTTGTATGCAAACCTGGTCAGCCATAACTCCTTGCTTTTGAACTGAACTTCTGAGAAGTATATACCAAATGGTAATGGGCCCAGCACTGATCCTTTTGGTACACCAGTGGTAACAGATCTGCTGGTTGATGTGGAGTCATCCACTTTGATAGTGTGTGAATGGTTTGTGAGCCAGTTGGCAACCTATCTTGCAAAGAACAGGTGTACATTCAGTTTGCTAACTTTATTGGTAGTGTCATTGTCTAAATGTGGATTGTGTTAAAAGCCTTTGCCAAGCTGAGGTATGCTCTGTTCACAGATTTGCCCTCATCAATGGTCCTGGTCACATTTCCAAAGAAATACACCAGATTTTGCCCTTGATGAAGCAGAATTGGGTGGGATTCAGGATTCAGAGGTCACCTATATCTTTATTTATGAGGTCCACAGTGCTACGTCCCATGGCCTTACAGATGAGTCTGGTCAGGCTTATAGGTCTGTAATTCCCCGGGTTTGTTGCTAGGCCACCTTTGTGGAGGGGAATAACTGCTGTTGTTCTCCATTCCACAGGAACAAAACCTGTGGTTAGACTGTGATTGAATAGGCTACTTAATGGTGATGCTAGTTCATGTTTTAGCCTATTTAGAAGACAGCCTGGGATGTCGTCTGGTCCCACAGAGGCTGTGTTTTTTGCCTTGGACAAGGCTTTGAGAACCTGTTCTTCAGATATGTAGGGTGGGGGGGTGGGGTGGAGTGGGGGGAGGGTTTGTGATAAGTTAGAAGGGGATAAGGGGTGATATTTTCACTAAACCTATCTGCTAGCAGGTTTGCTATCTCTGTGGGTTCAGTGTGTGATACCTTTTGTCACTAGTTCTCCACATGCTTGGGTCCTATCTTTTAGGCTATGTATATAGCTGTAAAAGGCCTATCCTTGGCTGTATTTGCTGAGTTTCTCTCAAAGGAGTCCTTAGAGGATTTGATAAGCTGTCTTATTTGCCTGTAGAGGCTGAGGAAGGTGCTTTTCCATTGCTGGGGCCTTGCCTTTGTTTTCTTAGACAGCAACTTTTTGTGTTTATTGCAAAATTGGATGATGTTGGATGTACACCATGACAGATTGTTATTACTTGATGCTCTGGCCCTGATTCTATCTGGTACAACTGAGTTTATACACTTATGCAAGTGATTGTACAGGACTTTGGTGTAAGCTTTGGCGTAGTTACCACTTCCAGCTTATGGTGGGGCTTGGAATGCAGTTATATCATCACCTAGGCGGTTGTAGTTTGTCTCAGTGAAGTTTCTTAGTCTGATTTCACCCTTTGTGAGTTCTGGTGTTAGTGCCGGCTTTAAGGTGACTGATTTGTGATCAGTTTTAATTAATGAGGGTCCAACAGTTGTGGAAGTGCATCTTTTTGACAAGTTGGTGTTTGTTCCTCTTGTCAGGTTATGAGCAATTTGTTCCAGGGCATTTGTATTAGCAAAGTCAAGGAACTTTTGTGCTAGCGAGTTAGGGCTAGCATAGGTTTCCCAGTTAATGGTGGGATAATTGAAACTGAAATCCCCCATAACCAGTGTGTTCAGTAAAATTTGGATTTTCTCCAGTTTGGTCAAGTAGGCTTCATGGGCATCATGACCCATGGAGGGGGATGCATAACCGGCTATGACTTGAATGTGGGTCTTACCCACTGTAACCTGGACTTGGAGTAACTCCACGGAGTTGTCCAGTCTAACTAGAATGGAAGTGTATTTTTCTTAATATAAACTTGAAACACTGTTTCCTTTGGTTTTCACACATTCATTTTGCTGTCTAAAGGTGTCGAAGACATTGTTACCTTGCAAGGCTGGAGTACTATCTGAGCCCTTGAACCAGGTTTCTGTGACTGTACAGACATCTACATCTTCTAGTGATAGAAGTACTTCCAGGGAGTGCAGTTTTTGGTTTAAGCTCCTAGCATTTGGCAACATGACCCTTATTTTCATATTGGTAATGTTGTTTTTGAAACCTTGCCTAAAAAGGGCATTATGGGGAAGGAAAGAGCCTTTGCCAGCAGCCGAAAGCCAGGTGCAAATTGTCTCTGGCAAAGCAGTGAGGTTTGTTGATCATGGCTTCCCAGGTGGACAGGAACTGGATCCCCTTTGAATGACACAAAAACCAAGCCAATTATTGAAATCAATCATTTTTTGTTTATACTGTGGCATCATTCTAGTGAGAGTAGTATGCTGCTTATGGCTAGTAAAATGATTAATAATGATTAATAGTTAAATGACTATTGGAATTTAATCCATTTGCAATATATTTGCGACACTATGTATTACCTGAATAAAAACATGAAAATAAGCTGCCTACATTTTGTCTTTTTTAGCATCAGATTTATTTTTCTTCCACCTCTGCTTTGATAATAAACATTTTCCTTCCTTTTGAATGTGATAACTCCTTCCCATGCACTGTCCCTTTCCAAGTAACTTTACAAAAGATATATTCCACCATCATCTTCCTTGCTTGCATGTTCTTTTTATTATCAGGTTACTCTCTTTAAGCAAAAATAGTATTAAATAAAATAATATTAGATAAAGTTCTACTTTGGATGTAGTTTTCTCAAAGTCATGTTGAGTTATGTGAAATAAAATGCCACTTCTGGTACAAACGTTTCAAGGTCATGTCATTATAGCACAAAAAAACTATCCATGTAATAGTTTTAGTAATTATTTCCTCTCTTGCTTTACTGCTACAACCACCTGATATTTTTTCTTTACAATCTGCACAATGTAGAATATTTTGTCTAAAAGTTTAAAGAAATGCATTAGATTTTTGTCAAATATTTTTAATACAGAAAAGTATAATTTCCTTTTATTGCCTTTTATTCTAAAGAACGTAGGACAACATTGCTGTTTGTTTGCTGCATTGTCTTGCAACTCATTTAATTCACTGTAAACCCACAATTTGCCAATATTCATATACTTTTCCTGCTGAATCAGTCAAGTTTCTCAGTCAATAGATAGCCCTTTGTTCTTAATAACAAAACAAAAAGCCAATCTGGTGGTCCTCTGCCATAAACAAACTCTACAACAGAAGAAAGAAACTGTTGCAAAAAAGAGTAAAATCCCATGACTGGAGGAACTCCCTGGTCAACCTCAGTAAGAAGCTGAGATCCCTCATAAAATCCTCCAAAGCTAGTTACGGAAACAAAATTGCCACTGACTCTAAAGACAACCAGAAAGCATTCTATAGCTATGTCAAGAATCTCAATGGCAACACTCAGATCTGCTCTGAGTTACAGCACAACGGCACTAAATATACAGAACAAACTGACATTGCCAACATCCTGGCAGATAGGTTCAGTGCTAACTTTACCCCCCTCTCACCCACTAGAGGGCCCATCTCTATACCAAAAGAATGCAAAGTTCCTGTAATCATGGCTGCACAGGTAAAAAACACACTCTCCAAAGCCAAGAACACAGCATCCATGGGACCTGACAATATCCCAGGCTGTGTTCTACATGAACTACAGAATGAACTGGCACCCTACCTAAGTACCATGTACAATCATAGCCTCACCTCAGGCTTTGTGCCCACTGAATGGTGCACTGCAATGGTTATCCCACTCCACAAAGGGGGAGCCACAACAGACCCCGGGAACTACCACCCCATTAGCCAGATGAGCCTGGAACGTATCATCATGAAACTCATAAACAAAGACATTGATAATTTCCAAACTCTGGACCCTACCCAGTTTGGTTTTGTAAAAGGCAGATCATGTCTCCTAAACCCGATTGACTTCTTTGAAGCAGTCACCAAAGCCATAGATGAGGGTAAGGTGGTTCACATAGCTTATCTAGATCTCGCCAATTCTTTTGACACCATCCCCCACTCTGGAATTATAGATAAGCTCACTAAACTAGGTATAAATCCCTATGTCACAAGATGGGCTGCCAACTGGCTCATAGACAGAACCCACACTGTGAAAGTAGCAGACTCCAAATCCGACTTCAGATCAGTGACATAGTGGAGTACCACAGGGTTCAGTCCTGGGTCCTCTCCTGTTTGGTATCTACTTCTCTGAAGTACAGGCTAACACAGAAGGTCTTTGGCTAACACAGAAGGTCTTTGGCTAACAACGTTTGCAGATGACTGCAAACTATGAGCCATAATCAAAACTCCTAACGATGTGGACATACTACAAAAGTGCCTCACTGTGACAGATGCCTGGTGTCAAAGCCAAGGCCTGAAGCTCAATGCCGAAAAGTGTATTGTCATCCCCTTTGGTAAAAACTCTGTACCCATGAACTACCACATAAGTGGTAGTCTACTTAACACCAAAAGTGTGATAAGAGACCTTGGGACATAGGTGGACAGTAGTCTCTCCTTTGATAATCACATTGCCACACTGGTCAGGAAATCCTTATACATGGCTCACCTCATCACAAAAGGTTTCTCATCCAGAAAAAAAGAGGTCATTGTTCCCTTTTACTAATGACTCATTAGACCCATTATAGAGTACAATGCCCCTTTTGGTATGTACCTCACAAGACATCTACAACAACTGGAAAGGCCACAGAAATACCTCACAAAGAGAATTACTGGCCTCAAACAGGTGCCCTACGCAGACTGTCTCAAAAAAACTCCAGCTTTACTCTGTTGCATATCGCCTACTCAGAGGTGATCCCTGCCTAACATACAAAGATATGTCAAACCCAGAGCTATTGGATATGCTCCACTTAAAGAAATCCCAATCCCTCCGAGCTACACACTCTAGGGACCTAAACCTTGTCACCACAATAAACAAAACATGATGGAGGGATAGATTCCTGTCCCAGAGACTTCCCATACTCTGGAACAGACTACCTATCTATGTCAAACAGCTCCTCATTAGCACTCTTCAAGAAAAATCTTGATGATTGGATGGGAAATAGGAAATTCACCCCAGGGATCACTTCTGTGGCTCTGCTTGACAGGGGCACAGGAAAATAATTTTCTTGGGTGGCGAAAGCCAGGGTACCTTTTTGGCTAAGCTTATATAGGCCCTAGGGCTAATAGCCTAGTACCTACCTATGAACCTATGAACCTATGTAATTGCTGGGGATCAGCTGACATTTGATGATGAGGCACCTGCCATTGCTTAATTGTCATGTTAATGTCCAAGGAACATTGCCTAGATTAAGCTCGTCATGTCAAGGTGGAATCTGACAGTAGCTGTTCGTGGCATGTTTTTTTTTTCTGTCATAACTGCAGTAGCTCTCTTTACATGGGTCCTTACTAACATTTAAAAATTTCAGCTGAAGAAGGTGCAAAACTCAGGTACATGGTTAATTATCAGTATGCATCATGGCATTATGATATTACTGCCATGTTTTTGGGACTATGGTAGCTCTAAAGTCACTTTTGTATCAACAGTAAAATATTATTAATCTTCTTAACCTTCATAATATGGGGCCCTTTACCTCAAAGAGTTAACTGTTCCCTGCCATCTCCTTTAGGTCAGGTGCTGTGATTTGCTACCATGGGACTGCTAGTAGTACTGAGAGTTAATTGAAATCATCTCTAGTGTGTACCTAAGCTTAATAAGACTTATGTGCTTGAAACTTAATACCACATTGGCTTTGTAGTGTTTCACTTTTATCAACTTTGAGCACACCTCCTTTCTCTTTGGTTTTGCCCTCTCTGATGATCTAACTAGAGACCGTTCTTTGTTTTTGTTTTATCTTTTGTATTATTTTATGGACATTTGCTATTATTTCCCATTTTGTACTGTTTGTAATGTGAATTTGAAACTGAGGTTCCATAGTCAAATTATTTATACTGGAAGAATCAATGCATCTTGAAAGTGGGATACCAAACTAGCTGTTCAAATCAGCACTGATTACATCCAAAGAGATCGTCCATTATTTCAGCTATACTTTGCATAAATACAGGCAGCAAATCCCCAGTCAGAATGTAACTCGGACTGTGAGCTAATCTGAGAATTTCAAGATGCAGGGCAGTATAAATGAATTACTTTTGAAATGCAGAACATAGTCACAATAATCAGATTGTTGACAAGAATCACAGTAATAACAGAAAAAATTGTTCTGTGTTTATGTCTCTGTTAAAAAAAAACAGAAACTCTGGACAATGCCAGTCTGGTGAGAAAAATCACAGGAGTGGATGTTAAAATGTAAGCAGTTCTTGATGTAGTCACTTTATAAAGCAAATGCATACACTCAGCAGATACTGAAAAGAAACAGTATTTATTTACCAAGGAGCACCAAGCAGACATGTAGAACCACAGAGGTTTGTTAGAATATCAGAGTCAAATTACAACAAGCTTCATGGAGGAGCACTTAAGTGGAAATACATCTGAAATAGAGTAATAAAGTCTTTGGACATTAATGCAGTTTTACTGAAATGGCAGCCCCCAAGGATCGTAGATAGTCAGAATAATCAGAATGGCAAGATTTCAAAGGGGAGTTGGCATAATGGTTAAGGTCATCATCTCAAGGATATAAGTTACAGGGTTTAATTCTCACCTCAAGTTATTGCTTTGTAATAGTCTGTTGATGATTGCCTAGTATGAACCTATGACCTATGGAACACAGCAGAAGAAGGAGGGTAGTTAGGAACCTAACTGTAAGGAGCTGGAAGAGCTAGAGCCACAATGAAACAATGGTCCATAATGTCATGATGGAGTTAAGTGCCACAAGTCACACATTATATGAGTACTACCAGACACACATCTGAACTTGTAACATCACTAGTAGATAAAATAATACTAAGACAATTCACGTAGTCTGATGATGGTGATAAAATATCTCCAGGACCAAAACCATAGGAAAATATTAAGAGCTTGGTACATGTGCATATGAGTTTTTACTAAAATATTTAATCAAGAGTTCAAAATAGTTGTATAGATCATGGGAACTTTGTGGGATCTACTGCATCACATGACATGGGCATTTTTGGGGTGCTGGTGTACTTTACCACATGCCAAAAAAGCCATCAGCTGAGAATGAAAGCTTAAGGTCAGCTGCTGAATTGTTTTTCTTTGTGTGAGGTTCAGGCCAAAGCTTTACAGAGTTTCCTTTCAGGGATCAACCCTACCAAATATATTGAACTTTGAGATCACAACACACCAAGAAAAGTTGGTAAAGGTCAGGGTTCCATGTCAGCATCGTTATTCAGCTGTTTTTCCATGTGACTAAGTCATCTACTTCTAGCTTTTCCTGTGCTGGATACTCATTACCCAGAATCCTGCTCTCATATATAATTGTCTAAACATAGCCAGATACAATGGAAAGGTAAGCTAATACATAAAAATAACATTATTGTAATAGGTATACAGGTTTGTTCTTGGCTTCATTGCTGTTACTGATGACAGTGTTTGGATTTTTTTAAATAACAATTTAAGAATTCCACAAGTTTCAATGTGACATTTCGAGCAATGGCATCTTACTTATGATATTATATTATCACCTCCTAATATCTTTATTAATTTTAGAGGTCTAAGCTGCTCTGCTGTCACTTTTTCAGTTGCACCTTGTGGAGTTAACTTTCTTTGCAGATGACCATCTTACTTCCCTTATTCACCCATAATCTAAACAAAATTAAATTGCTTAATGAATAAGCGCGATGACCATAGACAGACCAATGACTGAGTTTCCAAGATCTGAAATTATACTTCCTATCACTTCTCTTGAATAAAATAATGACAAAATATACCAGTAATAAAGCATTCATTGAAAATCTCATGAACCTTAAGTTGAGCATTAAGAGTAGAAAAAAATAAAATAAAAGTTGAAGATCCTCTAGTATATAAATGTGTGTACATTACCACTACTTAAACTGTATCATAGTTAATGTGGAGTATTTTTCAGCAATACAACGTAATACTCATGATGTGATAACTATCGATACCATAATGAAAAACTGACATTCAATATTGTCTTCTTGTTGTCTTGTTGGTATTATCCATCTTTATGATATTTTTACACAGTTCAAAACTAGGGGTAACCTGTTTATTCTATTCTTCTTAAACTCCATTAGGATAAAGTTTGCAGTGCATGGTTTAGACCTTATTTCTTTAAAACATTCAGACAAAGTGTTCATATTCTGAATACATTTCTCATCATTACATACAAATCAATTCCAGAACCAGGAAGGTATATTACAACCAGGTATGATATCAGCAGAAGGGAGGAAGCTAAGGAAGAACCAGGGCTAGGTGTGAGGCAAACACCCTTAATCTCTTCACATTCCCTTCCTACTAATCTCTATCTCCATCTAGTTTCTGACTAACCGCCCCTTTTTCTACCCTGTTCTCCTGATTTAACTCAACCTCATCCATTTCTGACCCCCCTTCTCCTCCTCTGCATCTTTATACCTAATATACTCACATTTGCCTGTCTTTCCTTTCCCTTTTCTAGGTTGGAAGCCTGACCTGCTCACTATTGGCAAAGCAAGTTACCACCCCCTATCTCCCACTGGAAATAAAGTCCTGCTTGAAAAGTTACAAGACTCAACTCTATACTCTTCCACCTCAGTGAAGCATGTGTAGTAGATAAATATTTCCAGCTGTATTTATCATTGGTGTTTGTAAGGCCACCTGCACACCCCTGAACCAGACCTCTGCCTCCCCCCATCCCAGGCACTCCTGTAACCTAACAAGCTTCTCTCACAGTTCTCACCACCTACTTATTCTCCTCACTGACCTTACTTATCAACTCTCTACTTATTATTTAACTGCTTTTCCCTTGCTATCCCTTCTATCTTCACTCCCCAACCCTCCCAACTCCCAGTCAGCCTCCTCTGTCCTACACACTTAGTCTCACCCTTTAAACCTGACCTGCTGTTCTCTGCTAGCCTGCTCTCTCACTGAACCCCCACACTCTCCTCTTTAGAACATTATGACAGCTTACCCTGCACTTTCTGCTGCACCACGCATTGTTTTTCTAATATCTGGCTACCTGCTGTATCCGGGCCAAACCCACTCTGTTCACCCTCGCTACACTCGGGCTCACTCTGCTCCCCATACCCTACCCCCATTCCCACCCACCGCCACATTAATTTCCTTTATAGCTAAACACCACACCCACTCCTCCTCTCACCCTCACTTCCTGCTCTATTTCTCCAATCAAAACACACTCCTTCCACCTATACCCTCCCCATCCAACAAACTAGCACCACCTCACTTCCTGCTCTTTCTCCAATCAAAACACACTCCTCCAACCTAACCCCTCCCCATCTTATAAACTAGCACCACCCCACCCCTCCTACACTTACTTCTCCTTATAACCCTAACCTTTCATTACCTCTTCCTCCTTCCTCCTCCCCTGCCTCAAATACTTACTTCAGCACTTCCAGTTGTACTCCATCCACCCCCACATTCTCTCTCAAGCTCACACTGTCCTTTTCACTCCATTGCTGTAACCCTATCACCTGTACTTACACCTCACTACTCTCCACACCATCATGACCTTTACTGCCCCCTCCTCCTCTCTCCTCCCCATATTATTATCCCTCCTTCTACTGCTCACCTCTCATCTTACTTCTTTCCACACACATCTCACCCTCCATCCTATTTGCTCAACTTCCTCTTACTACACTACTCACTCCAACACACACCACTCCTTAACTATATCACCCTCACTCTTTTCCTTATCTGAATTCCACTTACCCAAAATTAAACTACCTTCCACAACTCCCACACTTAACCATGTAAAACTGAAATTAGTCAACCCATACTTACTTGCATCCTATCTCTCTTACTCATTCAACACCCTCCTACTCTCTGGTGACATTCACCCTAACCCAGGCCTACAAGCTAAGCATACTGCTCCTTCCACTACCACACAAGCTCCCTCAAACACTGGCAAGTATCCTCCTAAGCATCTCTCTTTCTTCTTTATCAGCATCCACAGTATCCTTAACAAAATTACAGAATTTCACTTGTGGATAACTCAATACTCTCCCAACATAGTCACTCTCCACTTTTCTCAACATACTCAACTCCCTTGCCCCTCAATGTACTATCAGAGTCAAATCCTACAACTCACCCTGGTTAACACACACAACCCATACTCTCATACAAAAAAGAGACTCTGCATGGAAACTCTGGTCCAAAACTAAATCTCCATGCCACTTTCAAACCTAAAGGGAACTCCAAAATCTCACCAAAAAGTAAATTAATCAAGACAAAAAGAATTTCTATCACCAGCCTCAGTCCTCACTATCCAGTAATCCTAAAACATTCTGGAGCACTATCAACCAAGTTCTCCACCCAGGTAATCCAGCAACACCCAGCCCATGCCCTATTAGAGCATAGTCCTCCTTCCACTACCACACAAGCTCCCCAAACACTGGCAAGTATCCTCCTAAGCATCTCTCTTTCTTCTCTATCAACATCCACAGTATCCTTAACAAAATTACAGAATTTCACTCATGGATAACTCAATACTTTCCCAATATAGTCACTCTCTCAGAGACCTGGCTTAAACCACATAACTCTGACAAAGAATTCCTCCTCCCAGGATACAACATTCTCCACCTAGACAGAACCCATAAGAAAGGTGGTGGTGTTGCTATTCTGTATTCCAATCACCTAACCTTAACCCCCCACCAAATCCACCTCCCTCCTTCTTCCCTGCTGAGCTTCTAATAGCCAACTTTAAACCCAGTCCCCACAAGACCATAACAGTCTTTGCCATCTGCATACCACCTGGTGACAACATACCCATACTAGAACAGATTCTAAACTGGTTAAATGACCACATCCCCAATGAAACCATTATAATGGGTGATGTTAATATCAATTGGCTTACCCTTACCGGTAACTCACCCTCCACCAGCATAAACCTATATGGTTTCACCCAGCTCATCTCCTCTCCCACATTCCTTAACAAATCCACCAACTCTAGCTCCATCATTGGCTGGATCCTCGTTACCAGTACCAACCTCTACCCTCACACTGAAACACTACCTGACTCCATCAGTGATCATTGCCCTATACAAACTCTCCAAATCTCCCTCCACATCCCCAAACCCCACAAATACAAAGAATCCCGAAAACTATCCTCTTTTAACCTCAACACATTCAATCACACCCTCACTCAAATAAACTGGACCTTCCTCTTTACATTACCCCTTGATGATGCTATCTCATTCATTAACTCCACTTTTCTCAACATACTCATCTCCCTTGTCCCTCAAAACTGCCTCCTCCTTTAACTCCTATTTCATAAACACAATAAGTTAACTAATGCAAAATTCTCCCCTTCCCCACCCCCTGCACACTACAACACCTCAAGATAACTTCCTCCTCTCCCTAAAAACAGTCTCTACTAGCTACATAAAAAAACTCCTCCTCAAGCTCAATCCCTGCTCCTCATCAGCAGACAACCTACCATCTCTCTTCCTAAAACACACTGTACCATCCATAGCATACCCAGTTCCCATCCTAATTAACTATTCTATCACAGAATCAACTGTTCCAACTCTTTGGAAAAATATTCTATACAATTCCTATACACAAAGGTGGCAATTCCTTAGAACTCTCAAACTTCCGACCAATTGCTATACTTTCTCCCCTCTCCAAAGTCCTAGAACACTGTGTACACAAACAAATCATGTCCCACCTCCTACAACACAACCTGATCACCCCTACCCAACATGGCTTTCATCCGCACCAAAGTACCTCCACCACTCTCATCTTCTTCACAAATACTATTGCCCTAGCCAGAGATAACAACAAACTCATTTCTTGTCTATTCTTAGATCTGTCCAAAGCCTTTGACACAGTCTCTCATCCAATCCTTCTCTCAAAACTTTCTCAACTTACCTTTCCCCAACAACTATTTCTTGGTTTAGCAGCTACCTCTCAGACTGGCACCAATCTGTCAAATGGCTCTCTGCTCTCTCTCCTTTTCTCCCTATTAAAACAGGTGTCCCACAGGGCTCCATCCCTGGACCCCTTCTTTTTAACATCTTTACCAATGAACTCCACAACTCCTGTCCCCAGTCATCTCTCATACAGTACGCGAATGACTCTACCATTATATCTGTAGCTGATAATCCAACTGAACTACAAACCCTTACACAAAAATCTTTTAACCACACTGAAACTTGGCTATCTGAACACCATCTCATACTTAACACCCCCCCCCAAAAAAAACTGCTACTCTTTCTCCCAAAATCCCACTTCTCACTTAAATCCTCCTTCACCATCTCTTCACTCAACAACACTATAATAACTCCAGGAACCCACACCAAGCTCCTCGGAGTAATCATAGACGACCAACTGAAATTAGACCTTTAAATTCACCACAATATAAAGAAAACCCATCAAAAGCTTGGTCTTCTTTATAGAAATAAAAATGTTCTCACTTCTGAAACTAGAATAACCCTAGCCAATGCTTATCTCCTCCCCAACATCTTCTACAGAGCACAAATCTATACTACTCCAGTCTACACTTCTCTCCAAACCTGAATCTACCTACAACAAAGTGGCTAGATTTGCTGCAAACGTACCACCCAAATCTCACCACTGTCTGGCCCTCAAGTCATTACACTGGCTTGAGTTTCCAGACCACCTCAAAGTTATCCAACTTCTCACTATCCCCTCCATTCTCAACAAATCATCCTGCTGTCCTAGTCTATCTTCACTTGTCTCCCTCTACACTCCCACTCGATCATTAAGGAACTCAGATCAACATCTGCTACAAATTTACAAACCTAACAAATGTGCAGGAGAGAACTTATACAGCTACTTTCCAGCCATCCTCTGGAACAAACTTCCCTTGACTCTAAGAAGCCTACTCCAGAACCTTACTTTCAAGATCTCTCTTAAACACTACTTTACCCACCTCACGACTTGCCCCTGCAACATCCCCCCCTTGAGCCTACTACACACCTTGGTCTCTTCTTATCTCTCTCACCTTCCCTTCTTCAGCCAACTATCCATTTCATCCTCCCGCCTTACCACCTATCAACCCACCTCATCCCCACAGACCTTCCTGCCACCCCTTACCTTTATACCTCAAGGCCTGCTCTCTCCTACTTACATCTTGTCAGTAAGTACATAACCTTTCCCAACTCTTCAAAGGCCACCTATTTCATACTAGGACCCTCACAATTGCAAATCCACAAATCCTATCAACTCATTATCACCCCTCTACACTAACTCTGCAAACTCCCACAAATCCCACTGCTCCTATACCCCCTACTTATCCTAGTTACATCACCCTCAACTACCCTCTCTCTGCTCTGACTCCATTACAATATTAAGCTGCCATCTAACTCTATCTGTGTTAAAACTCTCACCTGCCTTCCTATTTATATGTGATTAACAATCATAACTCTATTTATGTATTTAGCAAAATTTATGTTCTAGTATTTTTGCATTCTTCTATTGTGTATTGTGTAAATAGTAGATTTTTTGAATATTTGTATTATTTTACTGTATACTGGAGCATTTCTCCCTGGGCCTCTGCTGAAAAAGGGCTCTATCCCAGTCGGACTATCCCGGTCAACAAATGTCAAATAACTAAATAAATATCTTGGTGTCAAACAGAAATTTCAGGTATTCATATTTAGTTCTTTTGATATTAATGAAAAATATTACAGTTTTTTGAGAAGAGACTGATATTTGTCCCCAGTAGGATTGCAAATGCTGTGAACTTAAACTTTTTTCACCAGGAAAATCACTTCAGACTTTATTTTGAACACCTTGGCAGCATCAATAATTAACAAAATAGGTGCAAGAAAGAAAAAAAAAATATCTGCTTTTACTGTATTTGTGTTTCTTCCTACTTTATTTTGCTTTTGCATCATCTTAAAAGTACTCAATTGTATTTATTACTGCTTGGTGTAACTCATTCTAAGCCTTTTAGTTTAAGCACTTGGGCTTCAGACCAGTTGTTTTACATTAAGAAGGTTTGTGGTCTGCACTGTAGTGGCAGGACAGGTAGCTTACATCCTTCTAAGTTGGGAACTGCTGATTGAGGGCTCAGTGTTTGTTATTCTAAAAGTGTATTAATTCTGGTTTAAGCACTTGGGCTTCAGGCCAGTTATTTTACATTAAGAGGGTTCGTGGTCTGCACTCTTGTGGGAGGAGAGGCTGGACTCTGCCCTTCTGAGCTGGGAATTTCTGGTTAAAGGCTTATAGTGCCTGCATATTTGAACTGCTTCTTACTGAAATTGGTACACCTTGTTTGCTATAGCATAGACCAGATCCAGACCTGCTGAATCTAGCTTTGTTTGTATAACTTGAGCACTAATCCAGGCATTCTTTAAAGTATTCAGTTGTATTTATTACTGCTTGGTAGTAACTTGATTAAAGTTTAGCTATCATTCTAAGTCTTTTGGATTAAGCACTTGGGCTTCAGACCAGTTGTTTTACATTAGGAAGGTTTGTGGCCTGCACTGTGGTGGCAGGACAGGTAGCTTACATCCTACTAAGTTGGGAACTGCTGATTGAGGGCTCAGTGTCTGTTATTCTAAAAGTGTATTAGTTCTGGTTTAAGCACTTGGGCTTCAGGCCAGTTATTTTACATTAAGAAGGTTCGTGGTCTGCACTCTTGTGGGAGGAGAATTTGGACTCTGCCCTTCTGAGCTGGGAATTTCTGGTTAAAGGCTTATAGTGCCTACATATTTGAACTGTTTCTTACTGAAATAGGTACACCTTGTTTGCTCTAGCATAGACTAGATCCAGGCCTGCTGAATCTAGCTTTGTTTGTATGCTTGTTTGCTTGTTATTTCCCTGAAATGCTAATTCCACCTAAAATGCGGCTTTTCAGCGCTTCTGTGGATCCCTAGTGATATCTGCATTTCTTACTGCACTTATTTCCTTGTTTCACTTGAAAGAAAGTTACTGTTTGTCATTTTGCATTTAAGTTACCTGTAACACATTGCATTTAAGTTACCTGGCACTTGTTCACTAAAGCAATTATATAAGTCAGCACTAAAAAATTAAAAGCACTACACCCTCACAAACTGCCCTTGAGTACCTTGTTCCCCATTGGCCCTTTTTTCAATTATAAAGGAATTCCCAATACTATTCTATCATGTCCAAAGGTCAGTTGTCAATCTCCTCTCTGGTCCAGCTGGTGAATCTGGGAATCTTGAGGCAATGTTACAACTGCCTCAAGTACACAGACAACCCTCTCCTCCTCCCAACAAATTCCAACACATGTGAGAGATACAGCCATATAGCCAAACTGGAGGCTAAGCTCTCTCAACTCAGTACTGCTGTAACCAGTCAGGAGGAGAAGGAAACCACACTCACTACAATTCCAGTCTCACATAGACCTACCACGACAGCAAACCAAACACATAAACACACAAAAACATACTCGGAGGCTCTAAATAAAAATCTGCCTAAGCAACAGAGACCTCCAAAGCAGACACCCAAGCAACTGCTACCCCAAAACAAAACACGTGCAACACATAGCTCACAAAACCAGTGTGCCGAACAGTCACAGCCCTTAAGGCTAAACAACACACCTGATACACTTGTAATAGGTGACTCTATCATCAGGCACACTGACGTCCTGCTCACCAGGCTGAATAAGGAGAAGGTCACGGTGAGCTGCCTGTCGGGTGCTAGGATCCGCCACATAACACAAGCACTCAAGTCACTCCAAGACAAGTACAAATATGACTCAGTCATTGTCCATGCTGGTGTGAATGACCTGAGACGTACCTCCCTGGACTACATGAAAAGAGACATAGAGGAGCTCTCTAAGCATGTAGCCCAGGCCGGTATGACCCTGACCTTGAGTAGCATCTTACCCTCACCAAGAATGATGCCACAATATGAAGACAAGATGATTAATTTCAACAGTTGGCTTAAGTATTGGTGTCATTCAAAGGGGATCCAATGTCTGTCAGCCTGAGACGACATGCTCGACAAGCCACGATGCTTCGCTAGGGATGGCTTGCACCTGTCACCCCTGGGTTTCTGATATTAGCAAAGGCTCTTGCTATCTCCATAGTGCCTTTTTTAGGCAAGGCTCAAAAGACAAACCCACCTCCATAGGTATCACAAAGGATAAGAAGCTAAGAGTAATGCTACTCAACGCCAGAAGTCTAAACCTCAAGATGCATGCACTTGAAACTCTCCTTAGCATGGAGAACATCGATATCTGTGCAGTAACAGAAACCTGGTTCAAGGCTCCAGAGAGCACCCCTGCACTACCAGGTTATACCTCATACCATGCTTTTCAGCCCCAAAACTTGGACCGAACCAGAAAAGGAGGGGGAGTATCAATATTCGTCAAAGATACCCACACCTCCAGGTTGGTGGCACAGCACGAAGCATCAGAGACTATCCATGTGCAACTAACAGTGGGTAAAACTGCCTTCCAGTTTATAGCCTGCTACAGACCACCCTCCCAAACCCAGAAACCCCACTCGGCCTTCCTGAGAACACTGGAAAATATGAAAGTCTATCCAAACACCATTATATTGGGCGACTTCAACTACCCAAACATAGACTGGGAGCATTACTCTAGCTCCAACACCCTAGCTCAAAGGTTCCTAGAATTTATAAACTCAAATGCTATGGAACAACTTGCTACCACTCCCACAAGAGGGGAAAACATACTGGACCTGATCATCACCAACATGGGGACTCTATGCTCCAGACCAGAAGTGTATCCCTCACTGGTAAGATCAGACCATAAACTAATCTCACTGGATATTCACATCCCGACCCCACCCCCTGCCCAGAAAACCACAGTGAAAAACTTCTCTAAAGCAAATTCCATACTCCTCAAAACCGAGGTGGAATCCTTCAAAGCCCCCGGGCCTGTGGAAAATACGGCCCAGACCGCAGAATCCTTTATAAACGCATTCTATGAACACCTTCAGGAATGCATGGATCATGCAATCCCAAATAAAACCAAGACCCAATCCTCCAAAGGCAGACGTCCTGTCTGGTGGACCCCAGCCATAAACAAACTATACAATAGAAGGAGGAAGCTACTACATGAATGAGCAAAATCCCAAAAAGGGAAGGCATCTCTGATCAGTGTTAGCAAAAAACTACGGGCTCTCATAAAATCGTCTAATGCCAGCTTCGAGAGAAAAATTGCACAGGACACTAAGGATAATCACAAGGCTTTCTTTAGTTATGTTAGGAACCTGGGTGGGAATTCCCAGATATGCTCAGAATTATTCCAAAATGACAAAAAATACACCGAACCCACAGACATTGCCAACATCCTAGCTGACAGGTTCAGTGCAAACTCCCCCCCCTCCCCACCAAAAGGGCAAATATCTATCCCAGCAGAGTGCTGCCCCCCTGACATCTCAGATGCTCAGGTAAGAGCTGCCCTCTCCAAAGCAAAAAACACAGCATCAATGGGACCAGACAGTGTCCCGGGCTGCATCCTACATGAACTCTAAGAAGAGCTAAACCCAAACATAAAACTACTGTTCAATCTCAGCCTTACCACAGGATGTGTACCCAAAGAGTGGCGTACAGCAACAGTGGTCCCTCTCCACAAAGGTGGTGCCTCAATGGATCCTGGAAACTATCGCCCCATAAGCCTGACTAGCTTGGTCTGCAAAGCTATGGAAAGGATCATCATGGACCTCATAAATAAAGATATTGGGGACCTACAGACACTGGATCCTACCCAGTTCGGCTTTGTGTAGGGCAGATCCTCCCTCTTAAACATGGTCGATTTCTTTGAAACAGTCACCAAGGCCATTGACGAGGGGAAGGTGGTCCACACAGCCTACCTGGACCTCGCAAAAGCCTTCAATACAATACTTCATTCGCGCATTGTAGATATGCTCACCAGCTTAAATATAAATCCCTATGTCAGTAGATGGGTTGCAAACTGGCTCAAGGACAGAACCCACATGGTTAGAATTGCTGGAGCCATGTCAGACTCCAAACCAGTTATAAGTGGCATTCCACAAGGCTCAGTCCTGGGGCCTCTCTTGTTCGGTATATATTTCTCGGAGGTACAGGCCAACAAGGACTGTGGCTGACCAAGTTCGCAGATGACTGCAAACTGGGTGCCATAATCGACTCTCCAGCTGACACAAGCTTCCTCCAAAAGGGTCTCATAGAAACAGACAACTGGCGCCAGAGCCATGGCCTCAGTCTAAATGCCAAAAAGTGTATAGTCATCCCCTTTGGCAAAAACAAAGTGCCCACAAATTACCACATAGGTGGTAATACTAAGTACGGAAGAAGTAATTAGGGACCTGGGGACCCAAGTTGATAGCAATCTCTCATTTGACAACCACGTGGCCAAAGTGGTTAGAAAAACATTTTATATAGCCCACCTAATCATGAAGGGATTCACATCTAGATCAGGGGAGGTCATCGTGCCTCTTTACTCATCCCTCATCAGGCCCATAATTGAGTACAATGCCCCTTTTGGGATGTACCTTACCAGACACCTGCAGCAACTGGAAAGACCCCAAAAGTACCTCACCAAGAGGATCAAAGTGCTCAAACAGATGCCATATGTTGCCCGGTTAAAGAAACTCCAGCTCTACTCAGTGGCATACCGCCTGCTCAGAGGCGATCTGTGCCTGACGTATAAACCCATGTACAACCTGGAATTAATGGACATGCTGCACCTCAGAAAATCCAAATCCCATCGAGCTACGCGCTCAAGAGTCTTGAACCTCAGCACTGAAATAAATAGGACATGCTGGAGGGACAGATTCATAACCCAGAGGCCCCCTTCACTCTGGAATAAAATCCCAGTCCAGGTTAGGCAGAGTCCCTCATTGACTCTCTTCAAGAGAAATCTTGATGAGTGGATGGGGGATCGTAGGTTTACCCTGGGTATCACTTCTGTGTCACTGTTAGACAGAGGCACAGTATACTAACCTCGAAAAAGGGCATAGCAAAATTAATTTAAAATGGGTGGTGAAAGCCAAACACACTCTGGCTAGGCTTATAAATGCCCTAGGGCAGATAGCCTAGTATGAACCTATGAACCTATGAAGAGTGCATTTCTTTTCTTTAAACAAACTATAGTTACCTTTCAAAAATTATGTAAAATTTTAATTAGATCCTTGTTAGTGCACCAACTAGAAAATTCTATAGCATGTCTAACCAGGAAAATATTGCTGTCAAAGAGTTAATGATAATTTTGATTTATATGTGTATAAATACAACAAATGTATTTTGGTACCATTGGTGATGAAGCATTTTACAGGATGCATATCAGAGTATCCCTTAACTACACACAGGACATTAGCCCAGTTAAAAATATCTTCCATATGCATTGGGGAGTGTTAATGGTGGATCCTGAGTTAAAGGGACTAGTAGGTACTGAAGTGGCGTCCACCTTCCACACCAGAGGACTTGGGACTCTGGCACAAAATAGAGGAAGTTGTCTTTT
The DNA here is from genome assembly GCF_019279795.1 of Protopterus annectens. Classification (NCBI taxonomy): domain Eukaryota; kingdom Metazoa; phylum Chordata; order Ceratodontiformes; family Protopteridae; genus Protopterus; species Protopterus annectens. The sequence goes on along the minus strand of NC_056739.1, from coordinate 1,922,317,304 downwards.
CAGAGGGGAAGCAAAATGATCCATTTGAGGAGTATCAGAAACACATCCCTGTGGAGCATCCACAAATGGGTCAGAGTTAAGGATCTGCTCAGAGTGTCTGCCACAATGTTCTTACTGGAAGGGATATAAACTGCCCGAAGAGTCACTTGATACTTGACAGCAAGATCCCACACTAGAAGTACCAGCTGGCAAAGAAGATACCAACTCATTCCTCACTGTTTGCTGATATATCACATCCCTGTGGTATTGTCTGTGAAAGCCGTGAGAGGCCCTGGGCAGAAAAGAGGATGAAAGGTCTGACGAGCCAGCTGAAGAACTCTCAACTCTTTGACATTGATGTAATCTTACTGCTGGTGAGGTGACCACACCCCCTGTACCACTAGGGATCCATATGTTGCCCCCCATCCCATGTCAGAGGCATCTGTGAACAATTCCTGAGAGGGAAGATGGGGTGAAAAGGGATCTCAGGATTCAGAGACAACTGCTGAATCCATCAGTGAAGTTCCTCTCTGAGACAAGGAAGAAGAGGAACTACAAAGTCTAGAGGATGTGCATGTTGAAGCCATACTGACTTCAGAAACCAGTGAAACTTTCTCGTATTAAGTTTGGTCAGAGGGAGCATCAGAATGGTGGATGCCATGAAACCCAGATATTTCAGAAACTCTCTGGAGGTAATGGAAGCCAAAGGAAGGAGTGTGTGAAAGAAAGAAATTAGAGTTAAGACCAGAGGCAGGGATGCACATGTATTGGCACTGTCTCAATCCTGCTGTGATGCCCATGCACTGGCCCAGTAATCAAGAAGCCTCAATCCTCACCATTAACACCAGTGAGGGTCATCTGCATTAGGAAGGATAGTAAATACACACAGTAAAGTACAATTTCCCTTAATAGCACACAGAGATCACAGTCAGTCTGGGGCTGGTTTCTCCCTTTCTCCCCAGATCCCCAATAAGACTCCCCACTGGTACAGCTATAGCGTACTTATTTCAGATGAGTAGTGAAGCCAAAACCTCCATTTCCCTCTCTGTCCAACCATTGCTTCGTGTCCCTTCCCAAGTAGCTGACACACAAACACTTTGAGATTTGGTTTATATACAAACACACAGAAACAACTTTGGAAGGCTGGCACAGGTTCTCTAGCTATGCCCCCTCCTGCCAGTCTATAAGGTAGTAATCATTGTCACCAACTACTCTTATCAGCTACTAAAAAGGCCCTTACCAAAGGGTGTCCAATTATTACTGTGCAATATTATTATCCAATTAGGAAGTGTGATGAACAGCAAGGCTTATTTGGAGTGGCTTTGTACAGTATCACTATATACATGCAATGTATTCTAGAGCTTAAATTATCTCTACACAAAACATTTACAGTTAAAAGGTTAAAAAAAATTAATAATTAATAAAAACACAAGACAAATCTTCTCAATTCAACACAGTGCTAGTCAATACTTCAGAAATCACAGGAAAATGCTTAAAATAATACTGTAGAATAGTCTGACATAAATATAGAAAACAGGTAGTCTAAACTTGCTATTTTTATTTCTGAAGAGAAACACTAATGTCTTAGATCCTACTTACATACATAGAGAGCAAAGCAAGTGCTGGTGAGTGGTCAGTTCTGAAGACAAATGCAAAATTCCATCTCTTTCTCTTTGAAAGTCTTAAAAATAATACATCACTGCTGACTCATTTTAGATTACATCATTCTTCTCTGGTTCCCAGGCTAACAGAAACTCAGAGTTTTAACATGTCTTTGATCTTGCACCTGGCCAGGAAACTACAGCAATAAAGACATTATATATGTAAAATCTAGCAATTAACTCTGGTCTCAAAACAATAGAAGGAATTCCTCAGTCCAGACATTATGTCTCTGAGTTGTGAGATCAGTCATACAATGCTTGCTGTCTTCCAGCAGAGTGCACTGTGGTTACATTTGTAAAGTTCAACATTTCACACAGTTTTCTGACATTTAAGAGGACAAGCCTGTGGATTATATTCATATTTTCAATGAGATAGAATTATCTACAAAATTCTATCTAGCTAGGCTGGCAGCCTTCACATATCTTCACATATCTTCCTCCTCCCCCGGACAACTCAAGCTAGTTTTTCAAGTGACCCTTGAGAAACATTGCTTGAGAGGGTTAGGTCTATCTGAGTATACCTTACCCCTTTTCCTGTCTTAAGACCCCATCTGCGGTGGCATTGCTAACCCCACTTTGGTGCTGCACTGACATATCATATGCTTGCAACTCTAGGCTCCATCTTAGCAACTTGGTATTTTTCTGGCTGGCTCAGTGTAACCATGTTAGGGGATTGTGATCTGTAACTAGAGTGAATTTTCTTCAATACAGATAAGGCTGAAGTTTCTGCAGTGCCCACACTATGGCTAGACATTCCTTTTCTACAGCTTCATAGCATTCCTCCCTGGGCTGAAGCCCACGACTGAGATAAACCACTGGGTGCTCTTCTCCCTCTGAACAAAGCTGGCTACCTACAGCCCCCACCCCATGGTTTGAAGCAATCACCTGCAAAACAAATTATTTGCTGTAATCTGGACTGGCTAGCACAGGGGGTCCTCCCAACTCTTCTTTAAGCTTCTGGAATGCCTGAAAACATGCTGTGGTCCACACTACCTTATCTGGCCTGTTCTTCCTTGCCAGGTCTGTGAGGGGAGCAGCTATGGTACTATAACTGGGGACAAACTTTCTGTAGTACCCTGCTGTCCCTAAGAATGCCCTCACTTGCTTTTTCATAACAGGTGCAAGCCATGCCTGAATGGCTTCCACTTTGGCAGGTTCTGGCCTGGTCTTACCACTCCCCACTCTGTGTCCCTGGTTGGAGACCTCTGCCATACCCACCTGACATTTGCTGGGCTTAATGGTCAACCCTGCCCTCTGTAGTCTGCTCAGCACCTCCCTGACATGCTGAAGGTGCTTTTGCCAGGAATGGCTGTAGACGGCAATATCATCTAGGTAAGGAAGGGCAACCCTTACTGCTCCTGCTAGGATATGATCTACCAGCCTCTGGAAAGTCGCTGGGGCATTTTTCATCCCAAAGGGCATCTTTGTGAACTCATACAAGCCAAAAGGAGTCCCAAAGGCTGACCTCTCTCTAGCACTGGGAGCCAAGGTCACCTGCCAGTAACCCTTGGTAAGATCAGTGGTGGTAAGATACTTAGCCCCACCCAGCTGCTCTAGGGCCTTATCTGTCCTAGGCATGGGGTAAGCATCTGACTCTGTGTGACTATTTAATTTCCTGTATTCCACACAAAGCCTGGTGCTGCCATCCTTCTTTGGCACAAGCACCACTGGGGAAGCCCCGGGACTGTTGGACTCTTGAATTACCCTAGTTCCAACATCTCCTATATCTCCTCCCTCAGAGTCTGTTTGACTCTCTCAGGCACCCTATAAGGGGGCTGCCTAATAGGCCTTTGGGGTCCTGTACCCATCTGATGCTACACCAGGTGGGTGCACCCTGCTTTCCCAGTGAACATGTCCCCAAACTCCTGTAACACTGCTGGGATTTCTCGAACCTGGGTAGGAGATAGCTGTGGGGACATTGCTACCCCTTCCACTGAGGTGTCAGTCTGGGTCCGAGCCTCACTGAGGATATCAGTTACCAGATCTCCCTGAGACTACTCCTGCAATCCACTGCAAATACTCAGTACAAGGGCCTCCCTATCATGGTAAGGTTTCACCATGTTAACATGGTACAATTTCTGCTCCTGCCTAGCAGTTACACCATGTAGTTAACATCACTTGCCTTTCTTACCATCTTTTAGGGTCCCTCCCAGGCTGCTTGCAGCTTGTTGTGTCTGACACGAATGATACCCATTACCTGCTGCCCTACAGCATGCTCTCTAGCTTGAGCATTCCTGTCATACCAGACCTTTTTCTATTGTTGGGCTTCAGCCAGGTTCCCCTGAGCCAAGCCCTTGAGTTCCCTGAGCCTTGTCTGGAGGTTTAGGACATATGCCACAACAGACTCCTTGTGAGATTCATACTCACCTTCCATTCATCTTGAATTAAATCTAGAGGTCCCCTCACACTATGCCCATACAGCAACTCAAAGGATGAAAAAACAGTGTATTCCTTGGGAACCTCTGTATAAGCAAACAACAGATGGGTCAAATATTTGTCCCACTCCCTCATCAATTGGTCTGCAAATGCCCGTAGCATGGACTTGATTGTAAAGTTTAACATCTCGACAAGACCATTATTCTGGGAATGGTAGGGATGGTCTTCAGGTGCTTAACCCAACAGTACTTTCACAGACCAGCCAGCAGGTCTGACATGAAATTGGCACCTCTGTCAGTCAGTCTTTTTTCTTTGGGGAACCTACCCTGCTGAAAATCTCTAACAAAGCATTTGCCACCTTTTCTGCCTCAATGGCAGATAAAAACCACTGCCTTAGGTTCTCTTGTAGCATAATCTACTACCACTAGCATACACTTTTTCCCTGTGGAACTTGGGGTACTCAGAGGCCTCATAATATCCATTGCTACCCTCTGAAATGGCTCCTCAATCATAGGCATAGGCATCAAAGGAGCTCTCTCCTTGTCTTTTGCCTTGCCTGCCTTTTGGCACTGCTCACAGGTCCTGCAGTACCCTATTACATCTCTGGAAATCCCAGGTCAATAGAAGTTCTGCATAATATGTTTCTATGTACGTTTTATGCCCATATGACCTGCAAAGGGAATATCATGGGCTATGGCTAGAAGCACCAGATGGTAGGCTCTAGGCACTACCAACTGCTGTATCATCTCACCTTCTAGCCATCACTCAGGGGTCCACTATCTATACAGTAATCATTTGTCTGAGTATACAGACTGCGCCTTCCCTTGGGACTCAGGAGGCTCACAAGCTACCTGCCTCAGGCCTTGTAATCTAGGGTATGAGAGATGGGCTTGTCTCAACTCTCTCTTTGTAACCTTCCCAGCTCCACTTCCACGGGAAGTCTGGCATCCTCTGACAGCGGTGCCTCACTATCAACCTGGGTACTACTAGTCACTTCTACCTTTGCAGTCACTCTGTCCAACAGAACATCAGTACTCACAAGCAGCTGTGGCTCACCTTCAGTCTCATTTCTATAGAGTAGCTCCCTCCCTGAAGTAACTATCTCACCAGTCCTGGTTGCAAGTATGCTGTCTATATGGGTCTCCCCAAGGCTACCCAGACCCACATGCTTGTCTCCTAGCCTGACTGCATGCAACTGCATAGGCACATGGTACTGCCTCATAAATCCTTCCCTTTCAGGACATCTGCAGGATGGTGGTTCGGTACCCTTGTTGTCTTGAGACAACCTACTATTGGCATTTTGTCTTTCCCACTTACTGGCTCTTTCACCTTTTTTCCCCACTTTGCCTCCATGGAAATCTGCATTCCACATGGCCCCACTGGTTGCATTCAAAACATTTAACCCTAGGTCCTGGACATGTACCTGGACTAGTGGCTTCCCCTGCTATTGACAGATTCTGTTGGGGCAGTCTGGGCTGCCCACCATGGGTTCCTTTGGATCCATGAGCAGTACTGGGGGTCCCTTTCCTGTGCAGGTTGCCCTGCTGGCTAGGTATAGGTCTCCCTTCTTCCCCAGTTCAACTGAAGTAGCACATTGTCTATCAGCTAACCAGATTCTCATGCCTCAGGCAAAGTGCTAAGGGCTTGTTCCCTCACCATAAGGTCTGGCATCCCTTCAAAGGTTTTGACCTGACATCTACTCATCCACCTATAAAAATAAGTGCTCAGTTCAGCAACATATTCACACACACTTTCATCTGCCTTGTGTCTATGCTCACAAAATGTTTTCATATAAGTTTCAGGTGTTAGCTTAAAAAATTTTAGGAAACAATTCTTAACAGCAGTATAATTTAAGAAATCATTGTCTAACAGTTTGGAAAGTACATTTGCAGCTTTACCATGGAGTAAGGGGGTCAGGAACCATACCCAGAGCCTTTGGTCAACATCATAATATTTAATAACCTTTCAAACATATGAATGAAACTATCAAAATGATCCCCCTCTGTAAACTGTGGAAGAAATTTACTGACCTTTTGTGCTTCTGGGGTCCAGTTACTCCCTTCCCCATTACCTCCATGACTCTGACAAAGAGTCAGCATCTCCTTTTCGTGCTGCCTCTGCCTTTCCTTCTCCTCAGCTTCTAGGCATAGCAGTTTCTCATTCTCCTCAGCCGGCAGATGTCTCAGTCTCTCTGCTGCTTCTGTTTCCAAATGCCTGGCCCCCAACTCAAGTATCTTTAGCTAAAGATGGATTTTTAAGTCCTCTAAAGAAAGGTTGAGCTGTCCATTCTCTGAGTGTTGTACATCTCCACAGCCAGTCCGATCATCCTTCTGATTGCTGCTTTTTGATGCAGCTGTGACCAAAGCTGCAATCATGTCTTCCTTAGTCAGATTTCCATGCACCTGTCCCTTAGCCTGGCACATCTCAGCCAAATGGCTCCTTGTCAACTTGCCATACTCCTCTGCTTACATGCTTGCCTGCTCTCCCAGACTAACTAAGCTAACAAAAGAAATAAAACAATTGTGATCTGAACTCTGAATATTCACTATGTGGCTGATTTAGAGTACAAAAACACCTTCAGAGATCACTGTACACAAGCTACAGGAATTCACGATCCGCATCACTACAAGCCAATTGCCAGCCAATTAATATGTGGTATGGATATCCCACAACTGCCAACCAATTAATATGTGATGCCCATGCACTGGCCCAGTAATCAAGGAGCCTCAATCCTCACCACTAACACCAGTGAAGGGCATCCACATTGGGAAGGATAGTAAATACACAGTAAAGTACAATTTCCCTTAAGAGCACACAGAGATCACAGTTCGTCTGGGGCTGGTTTCTCCCTTTCTCTCCAGATCCCCAATAAGACTCCCTACTGGCACAACTATAGGGTACAGATCTCAGCCGAGTAGTAAAGCCAAAACCTACAGCTCTCTCTGTCTAACCTGTGCTTTGTGTCCCTGCCCAAGTAGCTGACACACACACACACACACACACACACACACACACACACACACACACACACACACACACACACACTTTGAGATTTGGTTTATATACAAACACATAAACACTCCTGGGGAATGCTGGCACAGGTTCTCCAACTATGCCCCTCCTGCCAGGCTATAAGGTAGTAATCACTGCCACCAACTATAATTATCAGCTACTAAAAAGACCCTTACAAAAGGGTGTCCAATTATTACTGTGCAATATTATTATCCAATTAGTAAGTGTGATGAACAGCAAGGCTTATTTGGAGTGGCTTTGTACAGTATCACTATATACATGCAATGTCTCTAGAGCTTAAATTATCTCTACACAAAACAGCCACAGTTAAAATTAATTAAAAAAATATTTAATAATAAATAATAAAAACACAAGACAAATCTTCTCAATTCAACACAGTGCTAGTCAAGAGTTCAGAAATCACAGGAAAGTCTTAATACTGTAGAATAGTCTGACATACATATAGAAAACAGGTAGTCTAAATTTACAATTTTCTATCTATTTCTGAAGACAAACACTAAAGTCTAAGATCCTACTTACATACATACAGAGCACAGCAAGTGTTGGTGAGTGGTCAGTTCTGAAGACAAATGCAAAATGCCATCTATTTCTCTGAGAAAGTTTTAAAAATAATACATCACTGCTGACTCATTTTAGATTACATCATTCTTCTCTGGTTCCCAGGCTAACAGAAATTCAGAGTTTTAACATTTCTTTGATCTTGCACCTGGCCAGGAAACTGCAGCAATAAAAGACATTATATATGTAAAATTTAGCAATTAACTCTGGTCTCAAAATAATAGAAGGAACTCCTCAGTCCAAACATTATGTCTCAGAGCTTTAAGATCAGTCATAAAATGCTTGGCTTATCAGCTTTCTTCCAGCAGAGTACACTGTGGTTACATTTTTGAAGTTCAACATTTAACACAGTTTTCTTGCATTTAAGAGGACAAGCATGTGGGATTATATTCATATTTTCAGTGACATAGAATTATATACAAAATTCTAACTAGCTAGGCTGGCAGCCTTCCCATATCTTTATACCTGCAACCAAGAAAAACATAATCCTGAGAAGGAGTCAGAGAAGACTTTTTTTGAAATGTATTGTGATCCCCAGGCTCTGAAGAAGGGAAAAGGCAAATATGAAGATTTTGCAAAAGGATCTTGGAAGAGGACTCCTGAATCAGCAGGTCATCTAAGTAAGGAAATATTTGTATCCCTTGAAGCCTGCAAAAAGCAATCACAGGAGCAAGGCATTTGTGAAGGCCCTTGGGGCAGTAGAACTGAAAATGCCAAAAAGCAACAGAGAAATGCAAAAACTTCCTGAAAAGATGATCGACCAGAATATGGAGATAAGCATCCTTGACATCCAGAGACATCAAAAAGTCCTGGGGTAGCAAGACAGGAATCAGAGTCTGAAGAGACAGCATCTGAAAGGAAGGCACTTTTGGAAAAGTGTTTAAATAAGAGATCTATAATAGGTCTCCAAGTGTCCTCTTTTCTGGGTACTAAAAATAGTCTGGAGTAGAATCCTTTCCCTCTGTGGGACACAGGTACTTCTTGAATAGTAGCCTGAGTTAAGACAGGAAGTTGTTCCTGTGGAGGCTGAGGAATACCCATAAAAGGAGGACAGGATTTCTACATCATGAAGTACGCCTGATGAACGATATACAGAACCAAAGAATCCTGAGTGATCTGAAGCCAAATAGGAAGAGAAAGAGAAGGGCAAAGAGAAAGAGGAATGTGGCTGGGAAGAGAAGGATAGTCATATAACACACAGTTTGTCAGGAAAGGAAGGCTTCAGAATCCCTGAAAACTGAGTAGCCTTAGTAGAAGGAGAATGTTTGCCACTCTTTTTACATTTAGTTGAAGGGTGAAATTGTCTATGAAGAATGGCTGGCTTAGTGGGGTAGTTTCTCTGAAATTTAGGCACAGGATAAACAAACACATGTTTAAGCTGCTGTAACGCCTTACCTTTATCCTTTAGGGACTTAAACAATCCAGCAGCAGCTTCACCAAACAAATGTTTAGGATCCAATGGAGTATTCATCAACTTAGCATTAATATCATCAGGTAGAGGTTGAAGTCCAAGCCAAGAATAGCTCCTCAACACTGAACCAAAGACAGCAACCCTAGAAGAGGCATGTATTGCATCATAACTACATTTGATAGAATGGCAAACTACTTGAGATGAAGTCCCTAGCAAGGAAAGAATAGAAGTTTTACCCTCAGAGTCTGGAAAATCAGAAAGAAGTTGACAGGCCTGAGAAAGAAGAGCCAACACATACATAGACATATTGGTCTGATAATTAATAATTCTAAAAGCTGTGGTAGAAGAAGTGTAAACCTTCTTACCCAGCCTTTCCATGGTCCTGCTGTCCTTGTCAGAAGACAATAACTTAGGCAAAGGAAGTAATTGAGACAGCTTATCAGAGGGTTTAGCAGCAGGACATTTATACAAAAAAATAACAATTATCAGGTACCCGATAAAACCTATTGGGCTTTTTGGGAGCAGGGGACAGAAAATCAAGTGCATGAGAGGTATTGGAAAAAGCATCCAGAAAAGCAGCCAAAACATAAGGAATAGCCACAGGTTTAGGAGATTCCAACTGCAGCAACTCATAGTACCTCTTATGGGTATCAAAGACCTGAGCACAATCCCACTTAAAAAAATTCCATCATCCTAGAGATTGTGTCCTCAAAGAAAATTTCCTCAAAGGGAACATCAGGGCTAATAGATTCCTCCTCCTCTAACCCATAGTCCAAAGGAGCAGGAATTTGAGTAGAATAAGTCAGGGATTCATCATCAGAATCTAACTCTTCTTAAGAAAAATCCTTTTCTCTAGGCCTTTTGAGGGGAATAAATGACCATGGAGGAGCAGGAACCAAAACCCCCTAAGGAGGCTTTAATGAGATTAAAGCAGTAAATAGCTCCTGAGTAATGGCCTGACATCTACTTTGTTGATCCCTCGGAGCAGAAGAAACATGTTTGTATTTTTGTTTCTTTTTTAAGGGAACATCCTCACTACAAAGCTGAGAAGGGTCAGACCCACGATGGCAGTTGAGAACTGTAGTAGGAACTTCTTCCCTGACTAAAATCTGAGCAACTCCTGTAGGTTCCTTGGAAAAAAATCAACCACAGCTCCCTTGAATGTCCAAAATGAATGTCTGCAAAGCCTCTTCAGATGTCCTGCCAGCAAGATCCTCACTGGCCTGCAACCCAGTCCCATGCAGAGAAATCCAACAACACAGCCAGGTGAGCCTCCGATTTGTAATGACCTCGGGAGAAACACCAGGCAGAGGCTGGACAGCGGAAGATTCTGGTCATACCTTCTTTACCTTCTTCTTCCCTAAAGGCTGACCGTTGGGGCAGGAGATTCCTTCCATTGTATCTTTAACAAGAAGCTTAAGATGCTAGTTCTCAAGATATAAGGAAAAGGAAGAAAGCCTACTGCGAAAGGTTTTTGGGACAAACACCTTAAGAATCGAATGTGAGAAGCTCCACGGCAAAAAAGATACTTATCATGGCAGTCTTTATGGGGAATTTACCCTTCCTGGATAACATTAACTCCAAAGAGCAGAAAAATGGCAAGAAAAAATAAAACCCCCAATGGTGCACTTATCTGCAACTTGCTAGGAATCAGCAAATAGGTGTAGGCATTACCCAGAGCAAGAAAATGCATGCAGCTGGTGAAAAACAGATGTACGCAAACAGACTGATGATAAAAACAAATATTCAGACTGGAGTCAAAGAAGTTCTGTAGATGGTACACCTGAACGCCACCTTTATGCCCTATGCTACTCAAAGAGCGTTTGGGTGACATTTGGCATGCAGTAGACTCCCTCTTATATGGTTTCTCTTTAATGGGCCTCATCTTTAACTGGCCATCAAATTTCTGCCATAGTCCTAGCAAAAGACAACAGAGAAGAACAACAATTCTGCCTCATCTGGGTTAAATAATGACAGACATTTGAGTATTAGATTTATGTTTATTAGAAAAATGTACACTAACACAAATCCTGTTATTCTAGTTGATTTCTAACCTATAAATTCTATTTTGCATGCTTTTTCTGTTTAACCAACCATTCTTTTATCCAGCCTAAGGTCCGGTCCCAGTGAGAGTGTATAAGAGTGAATCTATTGTACCTTAAAGCAATGGTAGGCTTTTATAGACTGGTCTGACATTGGGCTTCCACTGCAGAGAATCTCATCCGTTAGGAATACTGCAACAGTGAATGTAAGGGCATCTTCTGTTATATTACATATCATAATATGAAAAAATTTACAATAGAATATATTGGTAAAAAAAAGTTACAAAAATGTAAACAATTAATAAAAAATGATGGTCGTTCTCAAGTGATTACATTTTGTAAGAAAAATATTGGTAATATAAAAGTTAAAGAAAAATAAACTACAAAAAGCAAATGTAATGAATACG